>NW_010235979.1:0-840 GCF_000690775.1 Eurypyga helias
GTGCTCTCGTTTCCTCCTCGGCTCGGCAGCGTGAGGTTCCTCTCCTCCCGCGTGAAACCCGGAGCTGAGCTGAGCGCTGCCGGATGGGCTGCTGCCATTCCCAACCCGCTGCAACCGGGATGCTCCTGCCCGAGCAGGACCGAGGTGGGCAGCATCCCATGGGTTCTGTGCCCTGCTCAGCCTGGGTGTGAGGTGCCAGGGTCCCCCCGTAACCCTTTCCAAACCTTAAACCCGTTTCCTGCCGGACTCCCTTTGCTTCGGCGCTCTTTGCCCATCTCCACGGCGCCGGGGCCGTCTGCCGTTAGCTAACCAGACCTCACCGGCTCACAAGCCCCCAATTTCTCGGCAATCAGGATTTACGAAACCACAGGCTGACCCTGAGAGGTGAGAGGGGAGTGGGGAGGCGACGCTGGGCTCTCCACCTGCTTCTCATTAGCAGCAGCTTGTTCAGCCCCATCCCCGCTCCCCCATCCCAACCCAGCGGCTCCGGTATCTCCCAGGGAGCCTTTGCCCTTCTCAAACAGCCAAGTGATGAGAGGTTTAGTCTTGGAGCATCCCTCCATCCCTCTGTCCGTCCCTCCTGGCAGGACAGAGCTGCTCCATACCCACTGCAACCCACGCCACTGTCCCCGGGCAATGATCCTGCCCCGAGCAGCAGCGTCGGGGGCTGCCCCGTCCCAGTCCCTGGCCCCATGGGACAGCGGGGGCTGTGTTTTCGGGTGCCAGAGGTCGGTGTGGGGTGGTGGGGTCAGCCAGTGGCGTGAGTCCCCTTTGCCGAGCTTAACAAAGGGGCTTTCTTTCTGCTGGGGATCAGGGGGAGCGTCTGGAAACGAAGCCGCC
>NW_010235980.1:0-980 GCF_000690775.1 Eurypyga helias
CCCGCGAGCTTCGCCAGCCGGCCTAGGGCAAGCTCCAGGACTCGGGCTTGCTGCGCGGAGCTGCGCGGGTGCCGAAGTCCCGGAGCCGGGATGGCAGCGGGAACTGCCAGGCTTCGGGTGCCTCAGTGGCCACCGACAGAAAACTCTCTGTATTTCGGTCTAACCTTCTGGTTTGAAACGTGGGCGATTCCCGTACGTGCCCGCGAACGTGTGTGACTGGAGGAGGTTTTCCTGATTCGTTGCCGTTTTCATCTTTTTGCATGCAGGAGGTTGAACATCCGAGTGAACATCGAGCTGCTGCAGGTTTCTAATCCTGTTCACAGAAAGGTTTGTGGGTTGGTCGTTTTCGTACATTTGTCACTTCACCTGATGTTGGTTTTTACAGAATTACTTGTGTAGCTGGTTGGGTATGGTGGGGGTTTTCTAGCCTTTTTAGCTCTCTGGTTTAGTGTGTCTGTTCACAGGTCTTAGCTTGCAAATTAAAAGTACTTGGAGACCCTCAGAGCTGGAGGCTAAGAGCTGCCTCACAGTGTACCCGGCGCTTAGCTCGGAGCGCAGAGCAGCACTTGCCTCCGCGGAGTTCTCCACCAGCAAAAGTGACGGCTCGAATGTGGGTGTAACATCCTGCTTTTTATTGATCAGCATGTCAGCCCTTGAGTGTCTGGGGTTCATTCAGGGGGCAGGAGAGAAGTGAGGTACTAAGTTTGCAGTTAAAAATCCCATATTTCTCCAGAAAACTGGCAGTAAGGTTACTGCTGGAGGCTGTGGAATCCTGTTGTTTGTCTAGTTGTCACTGACACTGCAGCCACCTGCTGTGCTGCTGAGGGTGGTCCTAGACTGGGTTTGGGAAGAGAGCAGCGTTTCTTAGGAAGGTTCCAGTACCTGGCGATATTCAGCATGCAGGGCCGGTTCAAACCTGTGCCCAGCTGCAGCCTGGAGCCCAGTCGGGCCTGTCAGTGAGCGAGCGGGTCGAAAGAAGA
>NW_010235980.1:996-7886 GCF_000690775.1 Eurypyga helias
GACATGGGACGGGGCGTTGTCACCCACCCAGTGACCCGCCCAGCGTGGGCTGGCAGTGTCTGTAACGGAAATCCCCGGGCCTGTCCTGTTGGTGTTGCTGGCACCTGAACTCGCTGGGGTTCTGTGTGTACCTGTGCTGTGGTCACGTGGCAGTGCTGGCAGAGCTCTCCGGCTTCTGCTGCCGTCCCTTGCGCTCCTCACATGGGTCTGAGCCTCCTCGAGGGAGGAGGTGCTGGGCCTGGTGTGACCAGGCGCTTTGCTCAGCCTGGCCTTGTAACGGGACGCTGCTGAAGCAGGCGGCTTTTCCCAACCACCGCCCAGGCCTCCAGCCCACAGATGGGGTTACTTTTAACAGCCAAGCAGGTGACATGCAGCTTTCCATTCGAGCTTCCCGCTCGATGGATTCAGCTGCATCCATTTGATGTTCCCTGTGGGAAGCTCTGTACAAACGGACCCTTTGGAAAGGGTTGGTTAAACCCTGAAGAACCTCCAGCCATGGGAGCGATGTGTGTGGTGGCTGCTCGTGCTGCGCCCGGTCGTGGCGGGGAAATCAGCACATCGCTTCTGTAGCACTGTGAAGACGCGTCGACTCTTGAAACCTTTCCTGCCCAGAGGTGGAGGTTGTCATGTGGTTTATCTCTGTGCGGAACAGCTTCCCTCTTTACCCACTGCGGGATCTGTAGTTGTGTTCAGTGATGATATTCTCCACCCCCGAATGAGTTGCCACAATTCTGTCCTAGTTTTGGTTAAGCAGTGGAACTGGTGTGGGTTTGTGTTGTGCGTGCGGTGCGGGTTTACGTTACTCCAGCAGTCCCACAGGGTGGTTTGTAGTGCTGTGAGTCATGTTTAAACCCGTCTCTTCGCAGGATTTGGCTGTTCGATTGACTGATGATAGCGATCCCTTTTTCCTGTATAACCTTGTCCTGTCTGAGGAGGATTTCCAAAGGCAAGTGAAATGCTGACGTCTCATCTGCAAGAATGTTCCAGATGCAGAGTAGCGAAGGGCTGTGTTTAGCTTGGAATGGTCTCAGTGCCGAGGGTCAGGCCTTTGTCACTTGCGGGGGTCTGTCAGTACTGCAGTAGCATCGGTCTCTGTGGGACAGCCATGACCAGGAGAGGGGCTGGCCGGGGCTCCCGCCAGGGAGAGACCAGGAGAGGGGCTGGCTTAGTTTTTTCTGCCAGCATAAATGAAGTATTTTATAGGAAATAACCTCGGCTTCTGCGTGTTGTTGATGTGCTGCTCTTGATCTGTTCATGCAGTTTGAAGTCCCAGCAGGGTCTCTTGGTGGACTTCTCTGCTTTCCCGCAGAAGTTTATCGATCTGCTTCAGCAGTGCATTCAGGAGCAGGACAAGGATCTCCCGAGGTACGTCGTGAGCAAGTGCATTACCCCGTGTGTGTGCGGGGTTCTTCAGATACTTGTCAGCCCCGCAGAGTGACAAGAGTAGAACAGGGGGCACTTACCTCGCCCTGGGTGCATCGGGATGTCGCTGGTGGGTGTTACTGGCGAAACCCAGGTCTTGGATGACTGAGCAGTGAGTTGGTATCCGTAGTACCCCCCCGCCGGCGGTGAAGCTGGCGAGTGTCACAGGCTGGCAGATGTGCAAGGATGCGGCACTGGCCCCTTTTTTACCAGTCTAATGCAAGGGAGCTAACCCGAATTCGGTGGGCTGGGGTGTAAATGGTTCCCTTCTCCAGGAGGCTGAGCTGTAGGTGTTCTGACAAGGCCTGTCATGTCACTGTGAAGACGGGGGGTCTGAGGTCACCCTTCCCTGTCATGGCCTTTGCGTGTGTCACTGCTGTCGGGGGGTTGCTGAGGAGACCCCCGTCTGGAGCACCCAGCTCTGCTCCAGCAGCCCAGCCGTTCCTCATGTCTGTGCCCTGGCTGTAGGGTACCCGAAGTACGGAGCCTGGTTTCCTTTTGAATGCGGATACAAAGGCCGCACTCGGCTCTGGCCTCTTGAATGTGAGATGGGCTTACAAACCCCTGCGGACAGCCAGGCTGAGGAGTTCCACACGTCTCTTCGCGGAAGGTGGGGGCGTTTCAGTGGGTGCTTGTTTGTGGTGTCAGCTACAACACAGGGGGCGGGTCTCAGGTTTTTTCAAACAAAACTGGACAGCCTCTTATTGCACGTATAAAACCTGTTTTGTTTGGTAACAGCCCATAGGATCTCCACGTAGTTTCAGGGAAAGAAGTACGCTAACCACTGGATTATTTTCTGTTTTCCGTAGGTTTCTGCTGCAGCTGGTTTCTCCAGCCTCCGTCCTGGATCACACGCCTGTCTCTCTAAATGTGGTGGAGACCAACCCTTTTAAACACCTGACCCATCTCTCCCTGAAGTTCCTACCAGGGAACGACGCAGCGATAAAGAAGTTTCTAGCCAGCTGTTTGAAAGGCCTTAAGGTAAAATCATGGCTGCGCCTGGGCGCTGCGGGAATGCGGTTCTCGGGTCAGCCTGTACCACAGCCTGCTCAGGATGTGGTACGCTTCGGCTCGTGCATGTTGCTGCTGCGGTTACCTGGGCGCGTGTCATGAAACGGAGCTGTGCTGTCACTCGAGCAGTGGCAGCGCGACCTGTACGGTCAGCCGAGCGCTGTGGGCTGAACCCAGGTATTTCCTGCGTGCGGCACGCAGCCAGGGGATGCTTCCGAGAGCTTCGCTGCCTGGTGCCTGGTAGCTCCGTGCTGATGGCCGGGGCAGCCACCAGCGCAGAGTGCCGCTCGCCACTGGTCCTCGTCCTGCGGGGGGTTCATTCAGCCCACGCACACGTGTGTCGTGCAGGGGGCGGGAGCTGTCGCAGTCAGCAGCCAGGTTTTCGGTAATGAGAAGTTGAGGGTCTCTCCGTTCCGGTTCCATGGCCCGGGGTTTGCCTGTCTCCCACGCTGCTGCCGTGTTTGTAGCCACCTCGCGGGCTGTTTTAGCACCGTGCACAGAGTCCTTCAGCTGGCTTGTTGTTGGTGTGACTCCTTTGTAACCAAGTCTGGGATAAGACACTGTTTCCCCATGGAAACTAGGTAAGAGTTTGATTGGGGTTTTGACCTTGTGAGGTAATTCCAGTTTTTTGCGCTTACTAATTATATCTTACTTGACGCGACCTTTGTCAAATGATGAGTGTTCAGGCAGCCTGAGGGTTTGTGGTTGCTCGGGCAGGGGACACTGGTGAAACGGGAGCTCAGTACTGCGTGTGAGGAGCCGAGGGTTTGACTGGTGTCCGTTTGCACGCAGGAAGACAAAGCGATGCTGGAAGAAAAGCTTATAAAAACCGAGGAGGATCTGACCAGGCGGCTGAGCTGTGCTCAACAGGTACTGGGAATTCCTGACTTCCCTCTTTCAGCTGCGCTTTTAATCTGGAAAACATCCCTTTTTGTGGGCTGGGTGGTTGGCCACTACCTGGCAGGGCGAGGAGTGATGAGAAGAGCAGCCGACTGTAGCTTTTCCCAGGCACGAGAGAGCCTGCGGCTGAGCCACGCCCGTTCTCCTCGTGCGAACCCAAATCTCCTGTGGTGCAGAGTCCGTCTGCACACACAGTACATCCCAGATACAGGGTAGTGTGAGGATGAACACACTCTGCGTATCCCGTGACCCGTCAGAAGCCCTTGTATTTGGAGACATTGGGAAGCCACGGTAAATAAACCACAAGTCTTGGGCTTCGTGTTACTTGTAGGTTTGCAGTCAGCCCAGCAGTGAGTGCACGTTCGTGTTCCAAGGGGACGATTTGGGTCAGATTCTACAATGACCAAGATGACTCTTGACTGTCATGAAAAAGAGAAATTCAATTAAAACTCCTATTATGGAGCTTTTTTGGAACGGAATACTTGTTCACCTCATCGCTGAAGTTTCAGTGGGAGTTACTGGAATGTGTTTGCTGACCTGGAATGCAAAATTACAAATCAAAAATAGGAAAAGATGCTGCTGAGGAGTTTGGGGTTTCCTGTCCCGTACTGGAGCACGTCATTCTGGGAACGAGGCACGTCAGCAGACCGGGTTCTTGCTCTTAATAGTTGTTGGAAGTAAATACAGCTGGAAATGAAGGTTCAGTTATCCACAGTGTCAGAAAGGCTCCCTCACCTGCTCGGTGCCAGACTTCCCTGTTTCTGGAATGGGTGGATATTTTGGCATCTGGGGATGGAGATTAGCCTTTCTTAGTAATTCCATGTCCTTTGGAAGAGGTGACAGCAAAGAGCTGTTCAGTGCTGACCGAAATGCTTAGATTCTTCAAACTGCTTTGTCAAACAGAGCTTGTCAGAGAAGAGCCGAGAACTAGAGAAGCTGAGAAACGAATGGACGTCACGCGCTGCGGCTCTAACGAGCACGCACACGCAGGAGCTGGCGAGTGAAAAGGAAAGAGCTCTCCAGGTATGGCAGCAGGAAGGGATTCACGCTGCTTTTGCGCATTCCTGGCTTCATTCCCGCGTTCGGTGAATAACTGGGTGGTTTCTTGGCTTCTCGCAGGCACAAGCTCAGTACCAGCAACAGCAGGAGCAGCAGAAAAAGGAGCTGGAAAACCTGCACCAGAAGAGCATTCAGCTGTTGCAGAACAGGCTCTCGGAACTGGAGGCCATCAACAAAGATCTGACGGAGAGGAGATACAAAGGAGACGCCACAGTCAGGGAGCTGAAAGCAAAGCTTTCGGGACTGGAGGAGGTACGGCTTGCTTGCTTCCGCCAGCGACCTTCTGGGGTTTGGCACTGCCTGCCTGGGCGTGAGATGGGCAGTACAGCAGGTCAGCATCCAGCTCTTGTTCTGCAGCTTGCTGGCTCTTCAGCTGTATCTGAATTACTAGTGCAGGCTCACCCGGGAAAACAATACATTACAATTCCTTCCCAATGTTGCAGGAATGTCAGAGGGCGAAGCAGGAGGTTCTGTCGCTGCGGCGGGAGAACGCTACCCTGGATGCCGAGTGTCACGAAAAAGAGAAACTCCTGAACCAGCTGCAGATGCGGGTTGCTGTCCTGGAGCAGGAAATCAGGGACAAAGACCAGCTCGTCAGCAGAACCAAAGAAGTGTTGGAGGCAACACAGGAACAAAAGGTTCCTTCGCCTTTCTGAGTAACTTCCCCTAAGGCTCGGCAGAACCCCAGCCGCTGAGCAGCGGTCGTGTACGCAAGTGGGTTTGGAACGCAGTTAGAGGCTGTAAATGCTGGCGGGATTTGGCCGTACAGCGTTGGGATACTGTGGGACGGGGGTGCAGGTCGTGGCACGTGTTGCAAACAGCAGTGGAGGAGCTGGAATGCTGCGTCTGATGGAGAGGCAGGGGCTGCGTTTCGTGTCAGGATGAGCTCTCGGAGTGCTGAGGTTCTGCTGGAACTCGTGTGCAATGCCTCGTGTGTCTTGACAATAGTTTCCGTCTTCTTTTCAAGGCGATACTGGAAGAGAGCACAGAGAGAACCCAGAGCCACACTGACAAACTAGAGACAACAATCAAGTCGCTGTCGGCTGAACTTCTTAAGGTCGGTCCGAACGTGCCGTTATCCTTGTGGAATGTCTCACTTTTAGGTCGGTCTTTATTTTGAGAGGATCTGATTTTCTTTTGGATAGGCTAATGAGATCATTAAGAAGTTGCAAGGAGACTTGAAAACTCTGATGAGTAAATTAAAATTAAAAAACACAGTAACAATTCAATCTGGCAGAAAAAGAAGAGAGACTTCAGAAAGAGCAGCGGGAATTGCAGGAGACAGGACAAGCTCTTCGCGTGAAGGAGCAGGAGGTAGGGTGGCAGGTGGCGCTCCGGGCCGTAAGTGCTGCCGAACATCATGTGCTGGTGTCCGTGCTAACGGTTTATCGCCGCAGCACAGTCGTCTGTCGCCCTGGGGCCGGATGTGCCCTGAGGCAGCACGTTCATTTAAACGTGATGTCGGCTCGGTCACCTTACGCTGCCTTGATTCCGTGTGATACTGGCTCCTGATGGTGTCACGGGACGTTGCAGGTTTGCAAGCTGCAGGAACAGCTGGAGGTGACGGCACAGAAACTAGAAGAGAGTAGGCAGTTACTGAAAACCAACGAGAACGGTAGGTTTGTACCGGCTGCTTCTCTCGGTAAACACGCCATGGGGATCCAGCCGCCGCTGAGCAGTGACAGAGCCACGGGCTGGGGCTGAGCAGAGGCTTCCCCGGGGCTGGGGCTGCCTCCAGGGAGGAGCAGGGGCACGTGGGGGTGGAGCAGCTTGGACAACGCTTCCCATGAGACCAGGGTGCCCAGCAGGCTGTCCCCTCTGAAGAAGGGTTGCTTTCAGTTTTGAGCCTGGAATGGGGTGGGCGTGAGCTTGACCCCCTTCTCCCTCCCTCAGTGATCACGTGGCTGAACAAACAGCTCAACGAAACGCAGATGGCAAAGCTGCCGGAGGCTTCGGCGGGCACCCGCGCTGGGGTTAGGGCTGCCGGCTTGCCACACGGCACGGTAAGGCCCCCGCTCTGGGGTTAGGTCTGCCGGCTTGCCACACGTCACGGTAAGGAGCGGCTGCAAGCAGCGGGGCTGCTGGTCATGGGCTCCGGGAGCTTGTGGCGTCGCGAGGGAAACAGGTTTTCATCCCCTGGGCCCTGCTCTCGGTGTGGGTGGGCTGATGGCTATTGCTTGTTTACGTAGGGGTTGTTTGGAGTAATGGAATAGCCCGTAGGGTGCTGCTGGGTGCCCTGGCTTCCAAGTGAGAATTGACTAAGCTCTCATTTACTAAAACACACAAGACGATGCAAAATCCTCTTGGGAAGGATGAGGTACAGGTGACGGGGAAGAAAGGCAGCGTTTTTGTGCTGCGAGGTTACAGTGCTAATGCCCTTTGTGTAGGTCGAGGAGGAAAGTGTCGCAGTGAACACTCCTCCGTGGTGTTTACAGATGTGAAAGAGGGGTAAGAAACAGGAGGTGCTGTCAGCGCCGTCGCTCGTGGCTGTCCCCGTC
>NW_010235980.1:8217-8509 GCF_000690775.1 Eurypyga helias
TTCATTTTGCATCTCTACAAACAATCATTTGAGGAATGGCTTTTTTGTTTATGGCTGTGTGTGTTCTGGTTCTCTTACAGCCTGACCGACCGTGCTTTCCTGGCTCCGGAATCAGTCATCCCCTTTCTCCTCTGTATGCCTTCCAGAACTTTGCGGAGCCAGCCCACAACAAGAACGTCCATCTGCAGTGCGCGGTACCAAAGGCAGGCACCTGTCAGTTCAGTTTGGGTAACAGTGCGCTGGCTTCATGTGCCAAAGCACAAGGGGCTGAGTGTTTCTCCAGCTGATCGGC
>NW_010235980.1:8599-9502 GCF_000690775.1 Eurypyga helias
CTCAGCACCCTGTCTGCGCGTCATCGCAGTTGTAGCTGGTGCTTGGGCTGGGCTGCTCACTCCTGTTGATCTGCTGCATGGATGCACGCGTGCAGGGCACGGGAACGCTCCTCCCTGGCAGTGTCAGGCGGACTAGGTGGCTGTCAGGCCATCGTCCTCCTGGCGCAGCCCTGACCGGCTCGTGTTCCCGCAGGTGCCGTTCCATGCGCCGCTGCCTGCACCGCGCCGGCCCCCCGGCCACCACCTGCCACTGGTCACCCGGCAAACAAGGAGAAGTAAGTGTCTCCCGCCCACCGTTTTTCTGCTGTGTGTACGGAGCGGAGCTCATTCCAGGATCGGCCTTGGCCATCAACACGCTGATGCGTTTGAAGTTGGGGTAGACCTGGGTGCCGGTGCGTGGATGGCACCGGAGGGGCTGTGCCTTCAGGAGCGGGTTCCAGGGAGCAAGTTCCTTGTCGCTCCTGGTGATGGAGCTCTGGCTGTGGGTGATGGGTCGGCCACAGAATAGTTCTGGGCTGTTCATGTGCTGGGCTGTTCCCTCGGATAGATGGAGCAGCTCTGCAGGGCGGCACCTCCTGAAGGCGTCTGCACCCACCCTTGCTGACATCCCGCGAGCTCCTGGCACGCAGCGCAAGCTTTCATTCGCCTTTTTCCTTCTAGTGGTGATAACCTGGGGCTGGACCCGAAGTATTTCAAGAAGAAAGATGAGAGCATTCCCCTGCGAGGGCTGAGTCAAAACACACTTGGCGCCGGTACGTACAGGGAGTGAAACTGGGCCTTCCGTGAGCTGTACCGAGGGTGGCGGTAGTTCCGGGTCTGTGAACTTGTGTTCTGCCGCTCCGCAGAGCACCCAAGACTGCACTTCCCGGCAAAAGCCCAGCCATCCCTGAAGGCTGCAGCAGC
>NW_010235980.1:9525-13415 GCF_000690775.1 Eurypyga helias
ATTTCCCTGGCTAGCAGGAGCTTCCGGCAGCATCCTCCCTGGCCACAGGGATCCGTGGGTGCCCTGTGGTAAGGCCGAGTGACGGCTGGGGGTGAACTGGCACAGCTCTGGAAGTGAACGTGTTTGCATTGTGGGAGGCACTGCGGCCTCAGCCGTACGGGAACAGCGCTGGGGTGGGCAGCGCTTCCTCCTTCCCAAAGCGGCGCTCGGTGCAGTGAGCTTGGGGTGGGGTGGGGTGACGGGGGTGCTGCAGAGGAGGGGTGCTTGCTGGCAGTTCGTCAGGTGCCGTCACTCGTCCTGTGGAGATTAACAACTTGCTTAATCTTAGAACCTGTTTCTCAGAGGGGCATTTACCCCCAGGGCTGGATTTAATACCGAAGGTGCTAAATGATGTCCTGGAGGGTAGAAAATTCCAGTTTAAAATTCCTACTACTGGTTGCCGCAGCCCTTTACAGCCCTGTCGGTATTCCACAGGCCCCCATACACAGGGCAGGGTGACGGCTCTCCCCAGAACCCACGGGTGGTCCCACACCCACGTGTAGGTGGCACGAGTCTGTCGGCATGTTCTGATGCCAGAACCGTGTAACGGCATCGTTCTGTGCCATCTCTGCGTTGGTGTGAGGGGTTGGGGGGGTGTGACCTGCCACGTACACTTGGACCGTGGCCATGACGTACTCCTGGGTCCGTACCTTCTGCCGCAGCCAGTGGGATGGACGTGGTGGGTACAGAGTGGCGCCAACCTCATGTCTCTTCACTTGTCTTGGCACGTGTAAGCTTTCAATTAAAATGGTTTTACCAACTCCTCGGCTTCGTGCTGTGTGATGAGCATCAACCCACCTGGCCGCGGGGCCCCAAGGGTGCTAGTTTGGCGTGTCGCCCCATTTCTTGCCTCCTTGCCCAAGGCACGATGATGCACATCATCGTCGTCGTCCGAGGTCTGTGGTTACGCTACTGCTGTGGGTGAGGTGGGGGCAGGGGTAGGCTGCTGTGACTTGGTCTGTGCCCTGTGATGCACCGGCTGCAGTCACGAGGGAGCAGGTCGCTCTCCACATCTCCCGCTCCTGCTCTGTCTCAGCTGGACAGACCAGGAGCTGTCAGGGAGCCAAAGAGCAGCGCAGCCGCAGGGAGGCAGACACCACGCAGCAGGGTCACTGCTCTGTTACAGCCTTGCTGCTCCTGGCCCACCCACTCAGAGGTGCCGGGGGCAGAAATCCCCAGGCTCCAGCAGCTCATCCAGCACCAACCACAGCACTCGACCTGCCCTTCCAGCTCCCACGCACCTGCTGGAGTGGAAGGCATTCGCAGCGCTGCCCTGAGACAGGAGCAGTTACTTAAAACTCATTAAAATAGTCAGCTTTATTCACAGTATTTTTACACTTTAGCCCTGCTCTCAGTCAACCTGTGGTGAACGGTCAAAGGTAAAAAAGCTTTGAGCAACACCCACACGATGAAAACTGTTTAACCCTATCCAATACTTTATACACAGATTTATACAAAGGAACACTTACTTAAATAATACAACCGGCCCCAAAAATATACACTTTAGAGAAATTCACCTGGGGAATTGTGTAAAGCTCCGCTGAGCTGAGGGTCCTGGAAGCGCAGGACTGGAGCATCAGCTCGGTAATGCGGGAGGGGGGGGCGACAGTCCCCGAAGGCCACTGTGGAGCACACGGCTGTGTCGGGGCCGGCAGCTCTGCATCCCGGTTCAAGGGTCGAGGTCCTTCACGATCGTGCAGATGTGGGAAACGGAGTGGTATGACAAAAGGTACTTAAAGCGGCGCTCGGAGCCCGTATCGACAGCTGTAGGCTCAGTGCACCCGCCCTGTCTGCACGTGTGTCCATGGGACCGTTTGTCCAGAGGAGGAATAAATGCACTTGCGCAGAAGTAACTTCCTCTGCTCGGCAGGCCGGTGCGCGGCTTCTGAACCAGCACAAGCTTAAAGACCCGCTGACGGCCTGACCTCAGCGCTGCCGGTTCGCTGCTCCCTGCGCGAGTGTGTGTACGTTAAGGCTTTGAATCCCCTGACCGAGGGTTTGCACCGCGTGGGACCCGGCAGGACCAGAACGGACACGCTCCGCCCTGGAGCCCGTGGTCACCCGCTCCTGCCACCGCTCCCGCCGCCGCTCCCTTTCTCCCAGCTGGAACAGGGAGCTTCATAGCCACAGGATTTCATGGCAAGAGCCAAGTACGTAACAGTGTTCAAACACAAACTCCTAATTCAGTGGCAACACCTTTGGAGGAACTTCCTTCTTTTTCATTATCCCTACCCATTTCATGCAGCAAGAAAGGTACCTCTGAAGGTTTACCTTAAGAAAGGACATTCTGGATGGAATCGGCCTGTGCAACCCAAGTGCTGATGGAAACCAGCTCCAGGGCGCTGCTGGACTGTCATACGTTCGTGTCTTGCAGTAAGGGCTCCTTCGCGTCACCGGGAGCCTGGGGACTGTGGGGGTGGCCGTGGCTGCCACAGTGCTTCTTCCAGCTGCCAGACCGGACGTTCAGGTTTGTGTGTTCAGGAATAAACAAGGCAACAAGTAGTGCCAGCAGCACAGAGCACGCTCCAAACAAGAACGGGGGTCCGGGAATTATGGAGTTCTGAAAACAACAGCAAGGCCAGAGCCTGTTAATGACCCGTGGGACGTGACATGACACAGCTACAGCTGCAGTGCCCACGGGTCGGGAGCAGGATGAACCCTCTCTGGCTACTCTAGTCCCGGGGAGGCTGCTGGAAGGTGTGGAATGTTTGTTACAGCCCCAGGCTGAGGAGAGGGAGCAGATGGTCCTTCTAACGCCCGTCCCTGCCGCCTCTAGTGCCAGTTCGTGCTGCTGCACTTCAACAGCCCCGTGGCAGCTGGGACCAGCGCAGGGAGCACTTTGTTAAAAGCCTGAAGGACAACAGACCAAAACTGCCCCCTGCCAAAGGCAGCTCCAGTAGCGGGGAGCCAGCGGGGAGGGGGCTGCTGGAGCTGCTGTCAGCCCGTCTCTGCGCAGCTGCCGCGCCAACTAAACCAACCCCTTTGACAGCAGCCACCCCATGAGCAGCTGCAGAACCTCTGCGTACGTACTCGGCCTAACAGTGCCCTACGGCACTACATCCAGGACCAGAGGGGCACCCGGTCCCTTCCCAACACGAGGGTTTTGGCGTAAGCAAGTGGAGGAAGGATACCTGCTGTACATGGTACTGGGTGACCACACCGCCTCCCGCCGGCGCTTCAGGCATGGGGAGTTCGTTCAGTTCAACGTGAAATATATAGAATATAAAACCATAAAGTGCTGGTCCCAAACCATTACAGAGTCCTCGAATTCCTGTTATCATCCCCTGGACCACACCTGGGAAAAGTGAAACACAGTTATTCTACCCCTCCTGAACTGCTTCAGTGGATTGGGAACAGCCCGGAAAAACTTCATTCACTTCACCCTGCCACAAGCAGGAAAGCTGGTCTCACCGGTGCTGCACCGTGGGTAGCCACAAAGGGCACAGAAAAACTCACGCCAGCATATTCCGTGTTTTCCCCCCTCCCCGTGGGCACAGCAGCAGTTGGCACACTATGCCCAGAGCAGTACATCCGCAGCACCCTGCTGTCTCTCTCACCAGGCGGGAGGAAGCCAAGCAGCCTTGGGCCGAGGTGAGGGAACCCAGCAGCGCCCTGCGCTGTGTCCTGCTGCTGTCAGGACCCGCCGAGCACCTCCCCCTCTGCCCCAAGGCCACACACCGCCACCTGTGACCGCGCTGGGGGTGTGGGCACCTGACCGATACGCTGCGACGCCCCACGCCCGGCCGACACCTACCCTGCTGGTCGGCGTCAGCGGTTCGCGACACCAGCGCGCTGACCGCTGGGAAGGTAATGCTGGACATGGCCGCAACGGCTCCGGCTGCCCACATCAT
>NW_010235980.1:13425-16595 GCF_000690775.1 Eurypyga helias
CCACGTCATCCGGCAAAGCATAGCGACCTCCTGGCACACGGGTGTACGTGTTGCCCTCGGTAAGGGGTACAGCGCCGAACACGCCGTGTCGTTAGCGGGCAGAAGGCAACGAACGTACCACGGTTCCGAGCCAAAGCCGTACCATGCGAGCTGCAGTATTTGAAATCCGAGGCCCAGCAGGATGGTGTTTTTATTCCCGATGGAGCGCATGAGTAAACTCAACACTATTGTCTGAGAGAGCGGGGACAGCAGAAAAGAAAAATCACATTTTATTCCAAATGTTAACCATACACAGATGAATTCACAGCTTTAACACCACCCTCAGACCACGCTCTACATGACAACTGCACACCAACACATTCTAGAAGCCAAGTAAGAGCCTCCACAAGCAGCACTGGACAGGCACCAGGAGCCTCTGCCCAACAGCAGCACTCACACAAGCGGCCTGCACACACTGCCACCCCTTCCCTGCTGCCCAGAGGGTTTCCTCTGCCCACATCCCATGCCCTGCGGATGGTGGTGAACCAAATGCCGCTGGAGAAGCAGCTGCAGACCAGGCGCCTCCCACTCTACTACGGGAGGGCTGCGCAGTGCTGACGCGCCCAAAGTCACGGAGCCGGCGGAACGCAGCAGCCACTCACCTGTGCAATAATGGACAGAATCCCAAGGACCGCAATAAACGCTGCAACGCTTTCAGATGAAAATCCCATTATCTGTATGAAAAAAAGGCAGTTTGGTTATTAGCCGTAAGCCACGTGCTGTGACATCACAAACACCAGTGGGGAAACACAAAGTGCAGGAGACTGATAATTATCCAAGTCCCCCTCAACTGAGGAGAGTTGGGTGGTTTTATCTCCTCATTAACTCAGGCAACTATACAAAAATGAAGGGGCATAAACAGGAAACAAGTAAATGGTTCCCTCAACACAGGGAGCAGGTTAATGCAGTAAGCCTCGCGGTCCAAGAACAACGTGAATAATGACAAGACACGCTAAGCTGTAACTCGTTCGCCTGCAGCCTCTCGTAGCCCATGGAGCCAGAAGCAGCAGCAAGAGGCCTTGTGCCAGCTGCCAGAAGCCTTTTCATTCAGCCGCTCACCCGTACTCCTATGTTAGTTCAGCAACTCTGGAAAGTTCCCTACAAACCGAGTTCTGTTCAAATCCCTACGAAAACATGACCGTACCTGTCTGAGGTATAGGAAGAAGCTGGAATATTGACCTGCCTCTGGGAGGTAGGAAAGAAAGACTGTGATGCAGATCAGCAGCACGATGGAGTCCTGGCCAACCTTCTTCAGCGACTACGGCAAGAAAAACCAGAGGGTGCTCAGAGGGGCGCACCCAGCGAGAGGCCAGAACGCGCGTCAGGCGGAGCAGCCGCTGCGTGGCACCAGAGCACGCCCCTGTTTAGCACGGTTGTTGGCAAAGGTGCTAGCAGCGACTGTGAGGTTACACTGGGAAAGACACGGGCTTTGCTTCTCCAGATGGAAAGGTGGTAAATTCAGTCCCTTCCAGCTCTCGAAAGCCCAACGTTTACAGCTGACAAACGAGTCCATGTTTAAACCACTCACTGCGAAAGGGTCAGCCTGCTCCCAGGAAATGGGTGCTCCCCAGGACGCTGGCCTCATCTTCTCCGGCAGCGACTCCGGTACAGCGACGAGAATAAAGCAAATGTCCAGCAAGGCGATTGCTGTAGCCAGGACCACGACCAGGCTGTCCCCATAGACGCGGCCGAGGTAGGCGCCAATAGCGGGGCTGGTGACCAGACTGGCCGCAAACGTTGCTGAAACCTGCAACAGGTGACAGCGGGCGAGATCACCAGTGGCCAGAGTCAACAGGACTGGATGACAGGAACAGTTAAACAGAACCACCTTTCCCCAGCTGGAATCAACTTGCCAGAGAAGAAAGAAAAAAAGGAATTTGCCTACGGACTACCACAGAACAGAGCCAAACCCACTTACCAAACCATAGGCCATGCTCCTCTCATGCTCTTGCGTTATGTCTGCTACATATGCAAAAACCACAGAAAACGTCACTGCAAACACTCCAGAGACAGAGATGACAGCGAAGTACCACCTGGGGACAAAATAAACCACATCAGAATAGCAACAAAGTCTCTCTTTACAATCCAAGTAGAGCTCAAGAGTAAAGCATCTCGTCCAACTTCTCCTAGCCAGTAATAGGATAAACTCCGACCAGGCCACTGTGAATGTGCAGCCACGATTCCTCCTTAGCGCAGCGAGCACTAACTGCTACGAAACGCTGCTGTGATTACACACTTCTAGGAAACGAGGTCGTAGACCACCTTTGACTGCCCACGACCCAGAGCAATGTAGGTACTTCGCTGCTTTGAGAATCTGGTCCTTGATGGATCCCACCGTCAGCCTTCTCTTCATGAGAAGCGCACCAGCGCTCATCATTTCATCACAGAAATGACAGCAGCATCCTGCCACCTACAGCAACTGGGCTGGAGTCAGGAGTGGGGCCTACAGCATGGAGCTCAAACCGTGGCTCGAAAACTCTGCCCAAGGCACTTGGCCTGTGGCAGCTGCTTCATCCCAGTCCCTTCCCCCAGCTTTGCACTGAAGTCACACAAAGGCCTTGACCTCCTGCGGGGTAGTCGGTACTTTGCCAGCAATGCTACCAACGACAGCACCGGCCGGCAACCTCAACAGGGACAGCAAATCCAGCGTGAAAGGGGTTACTGACCACGGGCTGATCTTCATGAGCGGTATTGGCGCACAGGTGAAAAACACCGTTAGCAGCAAGAAGGACTTGCGTCCCCACACGTCGGACAGGGCACCTATGAGTGGCGCACTGAGGAACGACAGCAAGCCCTACAGAGAAGGAAACATTTTAAGTTAGAACGAAGAGGTGACTGCCGAGCAAACCACACGTGGCAGCAGGCTGTGCTGTTTCATGACGCGCGTGACTGCAGAGCAAGGCACCACAGGCAAGCGCTACAGCCTGCCCATCCCACAGCCGGTCACACAGAACCTGGGATGGGTTGCCTCAGAGCCACATGGAGTTCAGCGTGCAGATGGCCCAGTCACACCCGCAGTTTTACGAACGGCCGGTTATAGCTCGCTGTCTAGGCTACACACAGACATTAACTGAAAATACCCGCCTGGACACTGTGGGTATCATCGGGGGTTAGTCAACTGCCTTTTCATC
>NW_010235980.1:16612-22436 GCF_000690775.1 Eurypyga helias
ACTACCTTGCTGAAAGTAAAGTGATGTGTATTTGCTTTTTTAGCAATGATTTACTGTTTTATTTATACTGTGAAGCGGCACTGAAAAACCTCTGGAAGGTTTCTCTCAACAGGCAGTCGCTTCTGTATTCCCCACAGCGTTCAATTGTCCCTGTGATTTACTCTGGGCAACTTACCTTGACCCCCTGAATCAGACCATTCATGAGAAATGTATGTTTTGGGAAGGTCTCATGCAAAACCTGGGGAAGAAATAGAAACACTGTCATTCCCACAGTACTAGTGATGCACAGTGCTCACGGTGCGTGCAGCTTCCACCGCAGAACACCCAGAGCAGCTGCGTCCCTTCCCAGACCACAGGAAGAAAAGACAGGCCGCCAACAATCTATTTATCTGTAACTCCCATGGAAGGTACTTTGGGACTTAAGCTTTACTCGGTAGAGGCCTCAGGTCTCTTAGCACTCTGGGAAGGACTCGGCCCACCCAACTTCAGTCTGGGATCTAAACAGACCACATAGAACCCAGAACGTGCTCTGGGCCCAGACTCTCCGCGTGTTACTGTGCCATCTGGGGGGGGCTGGGGCAGGAGAAGAGGGACTTCCATCATTCCAAAGTGCCTCTCCATTTGGCACCCAGAGCCCAGATGTGCAGGTTAACGCAGCCCCACCGTCTGACCACATTCTGCGGGATGGATCCTGTTCCATGAGCCACGGGCAGTGTATGTCTGAGAGTGGTGCAGTTACCATCAGCTTAGAGAACTGCACCAGCACTGCCTAAGGGTGGCTTTGCCTGGAGACCTTGAAGCCTCTGCTCCTTTCAATCCGTAAGCATGTGTCACTCAAAGATTAAATCCAGATGGAAAGCAACCAGCTACCTCACCAAGTGACATGGTAGCAACACACTAGTGTGACTGCGCTGCTCGTCACGGGGAAGCTCTAACCGGTGCGACAGGGTCTGCGCTCTGCAGCTTCCGATTAAGACACGGCCAGGTCAGCAATGACCCGCCCTACGCACACACGTGCTGGCAGAATGTTACCACGTCTTGGTTTTGTCCTCACCTCTGCGATGCGCCACCTCTGTGCTGCCTTTCAAGATGCCACAACATTTCGTTACCGTCTTACTGGGTTCGAGCCAGAACACACTGACAGGTAAGCATGCGTGTTAGCAGACTCGCATGCCAACAGCCATGCTGCACCCTCACGCTGCTTTAAAGAAGTAATCTTTAATTCCTGGCTCCATGTAAAAATCCAAAACTCTTCCCCTGCACAGCAGAGCAGCTCAGTGACACACCATGTCCGTTTAATTCGGCAATCGCCCCATTTCCGTCGGTTAGGCTATCACTTACCACCAGAGTGGGCGCTGTCAGGAGTCCCCAGGCGAAGAACTCCAGGAAGATCACTATCACCGCGTGGTACACACTGGGCGAACCTATTCCTTGAGGCTAAAACCAGAGATGAGACAGGTGGTTAAAACGTCCAACAACCTACCCTAACCCACCAAATGTGACGCAAACATGGGAATACCCAAGCCAGCTGGCACCGAGTGGAACCCCTTTTTTAACCCTTTGCTGCCAACATCCTGAAGCTTCTTCATCCTCTGCAGAACAGCACGCTCCCGGCTCAGATTAAAAAAAATCAAGCACTCTGGGGAACAAGGATGCTACTGAAAGTGGAAATAGACCCTTCTCCCCAGAGTTAGCTTGAGAAAAATGCTGAAGCCCACGCAATGCTGCGTGGAAACCAAGTTTTCAGAATTTCCAAGCGTGGCAGCATTCACACTTGGCTATCCCAAAGTCTGATATCCTGGTCCATCCGACAGCTTTACAGGACTCCGGCCACCAAAGGCACTGCAGTGCCGAACAGAATTCCGGCAGCTCTGAATAAGGAAAGATGTGACCTGATGCAGAGCAGAAGTGAACCTCGGGAGCAGCACTGAGCTCTTCCCGAACGCCAAGAGCAGGCCTGTTAGGCACTACAAGGTGCCTCAAGTGCAGGAAGAGATCTGGCTACAAGACCTGAAATAAGGAAGTCAGGTTCTTTGGCGATACAGTATGATCACAACTGCCTTCTGAGAAAGAGCATGGGAGGGACAACCTGCTCATCTCGTACTCCGTAACACCACCCTGCCCAACCACACGCCACAGCTCATTGCTTGCAGACTGCGGAAGCGACGCACTGGTTCTCCCCCTGTGAGGCAGCACGAGTAACTCCTCAGAAATCACGTGGGCACTCTCTCAGCTCAGAAGCGCTGCCTTAACATCCTTCCCAGCTCTGTGAGGGTGTTAGCCTTGATTAAAGCCAGTGTTTACACCCAGCAGACAGACACAGGCCGAGGCCTGCAGCTGCCTCTCGAGATGGCTCAGGGGGACCGTACTGATGCGTGTCCATATCTGACGGGAGGGAGTACAGATGACACAGCTGGATGCTTCTCAGAGGCCTCAGTGACAGGACTGGAGGCACACTGACCTACAAGAAATTCTGCTTAAACCTTAAACTCCATCCCCCAGACCTGACCGGACCTTAAACTCCATCCGGAAGATCTCCATCTCCCAGACCTGACCGGACACGGCCCTGAGAAAACAGTTCCAGCTGACCACGGGTCTGAGGAGAGGGTGGGTAGGGAGATCAGAGATATTCAGAGATGCCCCAAATACTACACAACTTGAAGTTTCAGTTAGGCAATACTAGAGTCTTTCTTTCATTACAAGATTTATGCCAGTAATCCCTAGGTTTTCTTTCCAGATTCCAGTATTTCCAACAGAAAAAAAAAAAAGACACCTTTAGAAGCACCACAGGAAACGAGTACAGGCGGCCACACCGCCCATCCACCCTTACTGCCAGAGGGATGGCGATTTTCAAAAGTGCCCCTGTCAGTGTGTAAAAGGTGAGCTACAAAAGCACCTCAGTATTGCGCTGGTTTTCCTCCTTAAGCCCTCTCAGTAAGTCCAGACATGGTTCCACAGTCACTGCTGCTGCTTTTTCACCCCACTCCCCTAAGGACAGAAGTTAACAGCCTGCAGAGGTACAGAAAGAGCTGTGAGCATCTTCGCTTCCCACAGCTGCTTTCCCTTTCCACCCACAACCCTTATTTTAGTTTGGGGTTAAAATGTATCCAGCTCAGCACAAACCCTGCTGTCTACCTCACTCTGACACAGAAACACGGGTTCCTTCTCAGACTCCTGTCCAGTTCCCGGCAGTGACCCCCCAGGAGTTACAGACGGTGAGGTCGGGGCCATGACCTGTCCCTGTCTAACGGCAGCTTCGTTCTGTTCACGCTCCACTGCCGTTGGTCTCTGTGCTGACCTGGGCCGTTGTGGGCAGCATCTCGGAGATGGGAGACGCGGAGCCAGCGGCTGTTCTCAGAGCTGAGCGGCTTTAGGGGCACAAAGGCAGGTGCCATCTGCCAGGGCACCCAGCGTACGCACCCACAGGCTTCCATTACACTGGAGACACAAACACTGGGATCACTAGGGCTACACTGCCTTGCTTCCCTACTGCTAATGCTCACCTATCACAGGTCCTGCTCCTCATTCTTATCTACAAAAAAAAAAAAGTGGTTTAGACTCATTTAGATCACCACCAGCACAACCTCTATAGCTAGTTTTAAAAACCGTTGCAACAATAAAGTCACACAAACACTCCCGAGGTGGAAGAAAGAGGGAAGGCAAAGTGTATGTGGTTACACCACAGTGCATGTATTGTGTGTGCATAAGATGTGTGATTCAGCCCACAAGTACCGGTCTGATGTACCCGCCTACCCCAACCGTACAGCGCAGGTGCTGGGCATTCAGCCCCGTCCTACCCTACAAACGGGCTGAGGTCATTCCACTGTACTACCCTACCTAAGTGCAACTGCATCAGGAGGCTTCAGCTGGAGGTGGCAGGCAAGGAGCCCCCGTGAGCAAGCTGCAACGGAGATGTTCCGATCAGAGTAACAGCAACCGCTCGGCAATCACAGCCAGAGCAGAGAGCGCGGTCGGCAAAACCTGCGGCACATGTAGTGCTGAGTGCTTCTTTAGGTAGAGAGATAAGGTCTTTAACCAACACTTAGTACTGTCAGTCGTGCCAGGGATCAAAAGTGTGTATCCCTGACGACAAGACTACACCCATCAAAGCAACAGACCACGGCTGCTGCTCCTCTGCCGGGAAGGAAGAGACGCCGAAGGACTAAGCTCTAGTTGTCCCCAGCATCGCCCAGGCGTGCACCTCCCAGTTCATTCCACGAGTGTTTGAAAAATGCATAATCTTACATAAGCTGAATTCCAACGTTGTAAAGGAAGGCAAAATTAGTAACAGACTTGAAACCACTGCACTGGTGTTCCTGCCCCTCCCTTGGTGAGTGTGACAACACACAGTGGGAGTACACGCACCATCACAGGGATCACGCACTGTCACAGAGTTTTCTGGGGCACAGTTGCGAAGACAGCACCACAGAAATAGCAGCACGCACGCACCAACACAGCCTCCTGCACCACCCATCACCTAGCCCAGGGGACCCAGCGTACCTGCGGTGGCAGGAAAGCCTCTGCAGAGGCCGGGGGTGCTTTTTCCCTTTTGCCTTGTGTTTTAATTTCCACATCAGAATCAGCAATTAGAAGTGGCAACAAAATAAACTGACAAGTTGCCCACCAGTCAAGGCTTTTCGCCTCTGATGCTGCCTCCCGATGCAGCTCGATGTTGTGCTGGCAAGAGCCGCACAGCGTGCTTTGATGTCAAACAGCTTCAAAATGCACCCATCGGGCTGGAAACCGTACACTTAGATGCTAGATTCGTTACCAGTTTGCCAGCTGGAGACAGTCAAGATGCATAATGTCACACAGCACGCTGGGGAAGCAAAGAAACTCGGGGCTGGGCACGGAAGGCTAATTAAACATTTCAGCAAACTTTAAAAAAATCCAAGCATAAAGTTTCTGTGATCGTTGTAGCGAACACTCTGCCCACCAGACCTCCTAACTTTAAAAATGTATTCCAAATAAATAAATTCTCAAAACATTTATTTGAAGGCAGAAAAGCTCACAAGCTGGTATTTTTGTTATCTAATCACAACCCACACACCTTCATCTCATGTTTACAGCCTGTTTTTCCACAGTTTTGAAAACCACTGGACTTGTGGTTTCAAAACTCGTACAAGTTTGCTCTCTGCTTCTGAGACTGGCAGGAGACACCGGAGGCAGCTGCGTTACATTCTGTCTCCTCCGCTGGCACGAGAAAGGGCAGGCTGAGAGGTAAAGACACTTGGAAGTACACTGCATTTGAATCAGCCGTTACTCCAGAGAGAACTTCTGAAGTACCACGTCTCTCGAGTAACAACATTCGCTCTGCTGCTGTTACTTACTCTCAAATATTTGCATTTAACATTTGTAGGAAGTGATCTCATACATTTCTGCCTTTACAAAGAGCAGGAGAACATGTCCTGCAAAACAGCAACATCCATCACTGGCGTTGGTTCTGCCTCTTGCCACGAAGTACTCCAGACCATTGGCCACCAGCCTGATGAACAACTGTAGTGACCCGGACACCTCCCTCTCTCCATTATGGCTCCAAAAGGCAACCTGAAGGGCCACCAGCGATTTAGCCTGCCACGATGCCCTTTATGGGAAGTAACGATACTGTCTTTAGAAGAGTGCCCATCAAACCCAGGTGGTATTACAGAGTAGAAGAAATCCAGGGGCAATGCGACAGTGGAAGCGGTGCGACTCATCAGTTAAAAACCCCAAGCTCCAACAGCCAAAACACTTACAGTTTCCTTTCTTACTAGAACTTCTGTGTCTAACAGGAAGCAAGAGAGCGGGAAGGAACTGCAGAGCACTTCTTCCGGGCACCCTGTCC
>NW_010235981.1:0-6149 GCF_000690775.1 Eurypyga helias
GGTTGGAGCATCCCGCCCCTATACATTAGGCATAGGTGACCCTAGCGATGGGAGCCCGTGTTACGTTTTGGAAACGGGCTGTATTGTGTTCCAGATTCTGCCGGAATAAGACACACACGTTGAGGAGGGTGTGCCAACGCTTCAGTTTCTCACACGAGGAGCGTTTGCTAATATCTGTGGGGACTGACCGAATCGCAGCCCGGTAGTACCGGCACCTGACTCCGCGAGCTCTTGATCTCAAAACAAACCTGAATCTGCTCTCCAGGCCCGAGAGGACAAATTAGATGATTAATATAATCTTCCCACTTCTACTTTCTCTACATCATACCTAGTTCTTTCAAGCAGTGAATATGACTGTGTACCTCTATAAATAATGGAGCCAACCTTGCTTTTGAGTGTGGGTGTTGCTGATGACTATTGTCAGTTAAATGTTGATCTCTCTGTCACACACACATCAGAGCAAAACAAACGGTCCCGTGGGCAAAGACTGTTAGTGCAGGTGGAGAGATGCCTTTGTTGTTTCCCCCTTACGGTTTCTTTATGGTGCTGTTTGCAGGGTTATGCAGCCTGTGGTGTAAGCTCACATCTGCCATAAAACCCCCCGGAAATACGTCCTCCGCTCAGCTTGTGCCTGACCGTCTCGGTTTTCGTTATTCCCTTGTGTCCTTAGGAGCTGAAGAAGCTGGGACTGGGAGATAACGTGGATCTGCACGTCTATGAGGTGCCGGTTGAATACCAGGCAGTGCAAAGACTCATTCCTGCGTTATGGGAAAAGCACCGTCCGCAAGTGAGTAAAGGCAGGAGGAGACGAGACAGGGCAGATGCTTGAAATCCGCAACGAAGCCCCGTTTTTCACGTATGTGCAGACTGGGAGTCCCTCGCTACATCTTTTTCCTCTTTTTTTTTCTTTTCCCATGAGAACATGGGAATTTATAGAATTTTACAGCCCGGAATAGAGCGCTGCAGTTAATGAGAGCGGTGGGTGTGAAGAGGCCGCTGCGAAGGGCTGTCTAGACAGCGCGCAGCCAGGCTGTGCCACCTGGGCCGTGCGGCGCTGGGCTGGGCTGCCCACGTGCCTCCGATTTCCTTCCCCGGAGTAAATCACCATCGAGGCCAGGAGGGGGTGAAACACGAATTGTTCTCTACCAGACCCATGAGTTCACTGATAAAACGACTTGTCGCCGTGCTACGCGTGCAAGAACTCCTGTAACAACTCCGTCAGCCCCAGCGGGGGCTGTTGACTCTCCACCCTTTGTATTCTGGGGAACCTAACTTGTTTCTTTTCTCTCGTAGTTGGTGGTTCACGTCGGTGTTTCGGGTATGGCTACGACTGTAACGCTGGAGAAGTGCGGCCACAACTTAGGTTATACAGGCTTAGACAACTGCGATTTCTGCCCAGGCTCCGAGTGTTGCGTAGAAGGTGGCCCAGAATTCATCGACTCCATTATTGACATGGACATGGTCTGCAAGAGAGTCTCAGCGCTGGGGCTGGATATCATGGTCACTGTGTCGGAGGATGCCGGCAGGTACGGGATGCCAGGGATTGACAGGGAAAATAGGCTCGCTCTGCAAGGCATAGAATCATAGAATGGGTGGGGTGGGAAGGGACCTTAAAGCCCACCCAGTCCCACCCCTGCCATGGGCAGGGACACCTTCCATAGCCCAGGTTGCTCCAAGCCTCATCCAGCCTGGCCTTGGACACTTCCAGGGATGGGGCATCCACAGCTTCTCTGGGCAACCTGTCCCAGTGCTCCCACCCTCTGCGGGAAGAATTCCTTCCTGATGTCCCATCTCCATCTCCCTCTTGCCATTCAAACCCATTACCCCTTGTCCTGTCACCCCCTGCCCTTGGGAAAAGCCCCCCCCAGCTTTCTTGTACCCCCCCAGGCTCTGGAAGGGGCTCTGAGGTCTCCCCGGAGCTTCCCTTCTCCAGGCTGACCCCTCCAACTCTCCCAGCCTGTCCCCATGGCAGAGGGGCTCCAGCCCTCGGAGCATCCCCCCGGCCTCCTCTGGACTCACTCCAACAGCTCCGTGTCCTTCTGCTGTTGGAGTCCCAGAGCTGGAGCAGAACTGCAGGGGGGTCTCCCCAGAGCGGAGCAGAGGGGGATGTTCCTTTCGTGGTCAGGTCATGGGACCCGTACAGTTCTTATGCTTTTCACTCCTCCCGGGGCTGGAAATACCTTCTGTTTTACAGTTATTAGGGAAAAAGAGAGATCTTTACGTTTTGTTGTCCTCAGTTTGATTAAACCCTGATTTCTTGTCCCGATTAAAGCGCTCCCTGGCTTGTATTCCGCCCTGTTGCAGGACAGCGCTGCAACGCCGACCGATAAGGATACAGTCCGTCCTGCCCTGCGGTTTGCACGTCGTGTTTGTCGCTTCCTGCTAAACGAGCTCTCTTCTTGTGTTTCAGATACCTCTGCGACTTCACTTACTACACTTCCTTGTACCAGAGCAGCGGGAGGTCGGCCTTCATTCACGTGCCCCCCCTGGGAGAACCCTATACGGCAGAACAGCTGGGTCGGGCGCTACAGGCCATTATAGAAGAAATGCTTGATGTTTTGGAGCGTTCGGAAGACAAAATCAATTGTCAGCATAAACACTGAGAGGGGGTAGAAGCTATCCTAGTGTTGCACTTCCAAAAGTTTCCCCGCTGCTGGGGAAAAAGGGTTACAGACCCAGAATTGGCGACTTCAAAAAGGAAAATTCCACTTCTAGAAATTGACCTTTTTTTTTGGCAAATGTATGCGTTTCAGCCTAGACAACAAAGGATTCCAAACCTTTTTAAGACACCTGCGAGGACGCGTTTCTGAAGTGACTGAAGTGTGTGTGCTGTGCTTTATCCAGAGCCCATCCGTCAGCCGAGGGGCAGCTCTGGCCCGTCCCGTCCCGCGCGGCGCGGATGGAAAGGTTCTCCTCCGCGCTCGGCGTTGGGAGCGGGGAGTTGGTAACCCGGCCTTCTCGTGACTAATTCTTAAACTGAAAGGTTTTCTTTCCCTTTGGTTGGGGTTTGGTTTTCTTCTTTGGCCCAAATCGGAGGTTATAACGTGAAAGTGTGAATGAAAAGAGTTGGAATGGCGTGGGTTTGTTGTGAAACGGCGCTGGCTGGAGGCGGGGAGTCCTCAGAGTTGCTTTGCTGAAATGGAAAAATACTTTAGGCACTGATTTCTCACCCCACATTGTCCAGTTTTTCATAGGGTCCTCCGGAATGTCCTGGTTCACTGGTAGCTGCAGATAGAAGGGATGTGTTTTGGGTTCCTTTGGTGGAGCAGGAGACTTTTTTGAGGGTTTTTTTTTTTGCAGGCAGGATGGGCCTAACTGGTGCCAAATATTTCCAAATGCCTCTTTTTATTACGCTCTCGCTGCCCCCTTCCTCGCTCAAGTCGGCCGTATACCTCCTGTACAAAACCCGTTGTTTCGTGCGGATCGTTAGCGGTTCAATAGCTTTGCTGAAGGCCACTTTCTCCGCGGCAGGTCTTCATCCCAGCCTCTTGGTGCTAGCTGTCATTTTTAAGGTGAAGGTTGAGCAATTCCTAACGTCCTTAGTTAGAAATTGTCGTTCTGGTTAACGGTTAGGTGAGGAGTAATGTTTAATTTAAGTCGCCTCCTTGATTTATTAGAGGCGTAAATATGGGAACGTGCGGATTCGAAGACGTTCTGCCCCATCAAATCTAAAAACCTGCTCCCGCTCTCTGTAACCCAGAGGGGAATATCTGAAAATTAGGAATTTAGTTAGATGGAGTATTCCGGGCTGTTTATTAGCGTCGCCCTCCCAGGGGGAGGGTACCAGGCGCCGCTGCTTGTGTCAACTTTCCCAGTCAGTATCCCGGGGAACTGCGTACGGGCTCTGAGCAGGACATGGAAAGGGCTTGACAGTCGCCGGCCCGCGTAGGTTTGCTTCCGAATTATGAGAATCCAGGGAAAAACAGGTGATGTAACAGTGGGAACAGGCACAAAACGGGGAATCAATGGCCGGTTGGCCTCGTTCAGGGGCCGTTTAAACGGAGAGGTCTGTGATTTGATTCTAATTCTTTTACAAATATAGAGATATATATAAAAAACAACATTTTGAAACGTTTTAAAATACCATTTATCTTCTTTTTTCTAATCATGAATGATTCTGCTCTAGTATCTCTCAGTGAGAGCTGCCGATAACTGGCTGTTTTCCAGTAGACGCCTGGCGACAAAGGAAGCGCCACCTCTTGTCACCCGGGAGAGAGGACGAGGACTTCTGCGGTTGCGCTAACTTTCCCAAAGGCAAAGACTTTCGGATCGACTGGTGGTTTGCCAAGGGAATTACGGCTGTATTTGCTATCCAGCCTTTCCTGATCAAAAGAGTTTGCCTTCAAAGCAAACGTTCTCTTTTTGCATCCGGATGCGAAGTAGCACTTGTCGGATTGTCAGCCGGCAGGCAGGCTTTCTGATTAGTAATTTATTATATTTAATGTTTTGTTTAAATATTCGTGCTTTGACACGTTTTTGCAAATAGCTGAGCTCCTTATCTTGTAGGTTTGTCCTTTATCCGGTAAGAAGTTCTTTGTCATGGGTGTATCTTAGCTGCTAAACTTGTGAAAGAGGAGTAACTCACGTATTCCGCTAAGTCAGCCGTGGATTTCAGGAATTCCCAGTAACGCTCTTGAATTCACCTGTAACGCAGCGGTGAGCAGAACGGGAGCGGAGGGTGAACAGCTGAAGGAGGCGATAACAAAACGATGACCGCGGTGGGCTCGGAGCCGCCGTAGGAAGGGTTGGCCCAGCGGATCCCGGGAATGCCGCGCTCGGATTGCCGCGGGGAGGGTCTGGGGGCAGGTCGGGCTCTGGTGATCAGCCTCTCTGTGCTTCGTACGAGCGGGCATCCTCGGGGACCCCCTAAATGTGGCTGAGGAGGCTCCGGATTCGTCGGCAGGGCAGGTGGGCCGCGGAGGCTCCAAGGGGAGCACAGCTTTTCGTTCCGCCTGTGGAGTTACGTCCTGCTCGACGCCTGGAGATACTCTTTTCGGGTGCTCGCTGCTCTTCAGGGGGAAAACCTGGAGCCAGTTCCGGCGAGTGCCGCGTGTCTCGGGACGGCAGGAGTTGGCTTTCCACGCGCCAGCGTTAGGAAGATCTCGTTTTGGGGCTTGCTTTGCTTTGGGCGTCGCTTTCCAGCCTGTTTTTCCTCAGAATCCATTTTTTCCGGAGCTTCCGTGTGATGGGTTTCTTAGAAAACGTAATTTATAATCTTTTCTTGGGTTTTGAGAATTAGTCCTCCAAGATTGTATTTGTAAAGGGTGTCTTGGTGGTAGAGAATTTTGTAGAGCGAAACTTTTAAAAACGGCATTAAACGAATTTTATTTAATCCGACCTAAATGAAATACTTCCCCTTTTTTGAAAGTTTTTTTTGTTAAACTCGTGAATACCTAACGCCTTTCCCCTGGGCGCGTCTTCTCCTTGGAAACGGGACGCCGAACTGACGCAGAGCTTCCAAGAGCCCATGCTTTGGGTTAACGCTTTCTCTTCCGGATCATCAGTAAATAGAATTTGCTAATTTGCACTGACTGGGAGACCGGTTGCCAACCACAACCGGTTTGGCGCTGCCGTGCGCGCCGGGGACGTTCAGGTTTAGCGTTAATTCCTGGGCCCGCGACTCGTCGAACGTCAAAACCGGTTGAGTTTGGGAATCCTGTGACTGCCAACCGGGTCCGTGGGGTGACGCTCGGCTGAGGTGAGAGTATCGGGTGTGGGAGAGAGAATTAGGGAGGTTCCACTGTGTCGGGGTTGATGTCGTTTTATCGCCTCGCCGACGGCTTGGAGTAGGGACTGGCCGGCGTGCGGGTGGAGTTTGGTGGTGACAGTTTGTTTTGGTTATTAGATGCTGTGGAGGATTTTGAGGGGCTCCAGGTATTTGTCGACTCCGTCGTAATTGGGTGACGCTGATGTTGGGAGGTATTTCCTTTGAATTTGGGAATTCCCTACTTTGGGAATCTACTTTATAAAAGGCAGCAAAAAGAAACGGCGAGTGTGAAAGTTTCTTTACCTTAAAGACTAGGGATTTGATCATTATGGGTTCCTCGAGGTAATTCTGTGGTGTGGTTAAGGTAAACACCCGTGGTACAGAGGCTGTTTGGGTCTATTTTGGCAGCTTTTGGAAAGGATATCAAAATCTTGAGGATCCT
>NW_010235981.1:6159-9442 GCF_000690775.1 Eurypyga helias
ACGCTTACCTATTCCCCAACCGGATCGCTTCCTCCTAAGTGTGGTAGTCGTGGGAAAGGGTAAAAAAAGGTCATGAAGATGGTGAGAGGTGTGGAGTGTGGTTGTGACGTGAGACCGCAGCCGAGAACTGCTGAGCTGCCAGAGTCCTTCCAGGAGGGACCTGGCTGAGGGCGTTGGAAAGTTTGGCTTCGTGGGGACTAACCTCTGCTTTCGGCCCAGAGAGGAGTCCAAAGGCAAGTTGTCTAGTGTGAATTTGGGAGAAACGCTTCCCGGCTGACTCCTTGCCGAAACCGGGAAGACGTTCGCACGCGGCGTCACGCGGAGCGTAGCCCGATGGTTTGGGTGCCGCCCGCAGCGGGAAAACAGGCTCGGGAACCAGAGCTCTGGTCTAATACATCCATGTCATTCATCTCCGTAGGCTCTGTCCGGCACGTAGCGTGGAAGCCGGGTAGGAAACTGTCCTGTGTGCGTTCACTCCCCTGGACAGTCGTGCTTAGGTGTAGCATTCAGTCTCTGGGGTGTCTCCTGCTGTTCCGCCAGTCGTGCAGGCAATATTTAACCTTTCAGTGCCTCGGTCAGCTGTCCCAGGGGATTATTCCGGGCCATCGTCACGTAGTGCCACGCCTAGAATAAAAGCCCAGTAGCTTCCAGGCCTGCAGACTCCCAGATGGACAGCACAGACTCCCAGTGTTGTTATTTTTTATTAATAAAAAGGCTAAAAAGGTTCTGATCCACTGAAATTTCTTCTAATACTCAATCTTGGTTTGACTGAGCACGACTGCCCGCCTCGCGTGCAGCCTTCCTTACGGAACGCCTAAAGGGAATTGCGGCGGGAGAAGCTTCTTAATACTGAAAATGGGGAAAAAAACGGTGCAAAGGAGTCAATTCCCCGCTAACCCAAGAGCTGGCGCCGGGCTGAAGCCGCGGGGGTGGCCCGAGTGGGTTATTTTGGGGTTTAACTCTGGGTGCGGGGGTTTCTGTCAGCACAGCTTTCAGATTCCAGCCCCCAGCGCGGGTAACGACGTCGTCGGCAATCGATCCGTAGCTGCTTCCGCGACGTTAACTTGGATCCTCTTCCCTCCTTTACCGCCTTCGATACGCTGCCCCGTAACGTCTCAGAGATGCGAAGGCTGGCTTTCACCCCTTCTCTGTTGGCTTGGATAAACGCCCCTTCCTTGGTACCGTACGTACACGTCTCGACGTCGATGGATTTGGTGCTTCTGCACCGGAAACCCTGATGTCTTGCCGTATGAAGTGCACTTTTTTCTTAAAAAGCTTCTGTTGGTGTCCGCTTAGTGTCTTCCGTGCTGATGCCAAACCTCCAAGGCTGAGGATGTTGTTAATTCTTCACCATATTGAACCCTGAGACCCGCTTCGGCTCCGGCTGTTTTAAGACAGAGTAGGGAAGAAAACGCCTCCCCATAGATGGGAATTAAATAGAGGGAATCAAACCATACGCTGCCCTGGGATCAAACTCCGTGCTACTTAACTACACGTGCAGGTTTTTTATTGCACCAGCTTCTTAAATCGCAAATGTTTACTTTGATGAAACAGGGAGTGCCTTGTGCCGTGCCGGGCTCACCCCGGGAAAGCGGAGCGGTGGGGACGGCTGAGCCGTCTGCACAGAGAGTGGGTGGGAAGACGGGGCTTTCGGCACCGGGAGAAACTGCTGAAGGTGTTCCGTATCCCCTTTATCCCGGGATGCTCCTCAGAAACCGCACCGAATCGAGTGCTCAAGGTTTTCAGACGCAGACTCGCACCTGATGGAGTTAAAAACCGGTATTTGTGGCGTCGTTGTCCCTCTGGGTCAGGTTGGCCAAATCCCTGGAGGTTATTCCATGCGGCTTCGTTGTCGCTCCGGGTCAGGTTGGCCAAATCCCTGGAGGTTATTCCATGCGGCTTCGTTGTCGCTCTGGGTCAGGCAAATCCCTGGAGGTTATTCCATGCGGCTTCGTTGTCGCTCTGGGTCAGGTTGGCCAAATCCCAGGAGGTTACTCCGTGCCACTTCGTTGTCCCTCCGGGTCGGATTGGTCAAATCCCTGGAGGTTATTCCGTGCGGCTTCGTTGTCTCTTTGGGTCAGGTTCATCAAATCCCTGGAGGTTATTCCGTCTCTTCGTTAAGGTTCGGTGTTTTGTTCGGGCTCCGTTACGCGTGTTACAGCATCGCTCAGCCTCTCGCGTCCTCCGTTCCTGACGTGCGGTGAACTGAACTCTCATCTGTCTGGGTACCTCAGGAGTTGCCGCTCCCGTGCTTATCAGGGCTCTCGGAGCTACAATTTGGAATCTGTTTGGGCCTTCTCTTTTTCTCGGTGTGTTCTTGCAGTGCCTTGTAAAACCAAACAATCTCGCGTGTCACAGAAGGGCTGTGTAACGGAGAACCGGTAACGGACTTGTGGCTTGCGATTGCTAGACTGGACTTTGTAACTGAAAATTTAAACCCATCTTTCCAAGCAAATAAAGAGTTTAACTCTGACTCCTGGTGTCCGGTAACCATCGGCGGAAGGAGTGCCTGGGGGGGCTTTTCCCAAGGGCAGGGAGTGACAGGACAAGGGATAACGGGGTTGAATGGGAAGAGAGAGATGGAGATGGAACATCAGGAAGGAATTCTTCCCGCAGAGGGGGGGAGCACTGGGACAGGTTCCCAGAGAAGCTGGGGATGCCCCATCCCTGGGAGTGTCCAAGGCCAGGCTGGATGAGGCTTGGAGCAACCTGGGCTATGGAAGGTGTCCCTGCCCATGGCAGGGGGTGGCACTGGATGATCTTTAAGGTCCCTTCAACCCAAACCATTCCATGATTCTGTGGTAAATAATCTCTTTGCCTTCTCTCCCCCCAGACACGAGGCAGTGGGCAGGGAGCACGGTGGGGGACACGGCAGATCTTTGCTGCCAGCCTGAGCGTCCCCCAGAGCCCCCCCCCAGCTCCCAGCTGAGCCAGCAGTGGGGAAAAAAGCCAAAGCAGTGGGGAAAAACTGAGTGGGCTTTGTGGTCCCTCCCAACCCAACCCATTCCTTGATTCTAAGCACCTCCTGCTCTTGGATCCCCTGCCCTGTGCTGCATGGCTGGTTTGTGGGATGGGAACAGGTACTACCCAATCTCATTCCCTCGGACTTCAGCTTCATCTCTGGTATGTTGTGGTGTTTTACCCAGGAAAATATCTGGAAAATGCATTTTATCACCACCCATCATGTACATGTGTTTCTTCTTTCGTTGTACCTCGAGGTGAACTTCCCAGCCCTTGCCTGGACCACGTCGCCCAGCAGTCGCCCTTCTCGCAGCGTGCTGCG
>NW_010235981.1:9481-9964 GCF_000690775.1 Eurypyga helias
GACGCGGAGGCGGGGGGCGCCTGTCCTTCCCCCGGTCCCACAAAGACACGCTAAAGCACGCGGCAGCACGGTCAGTTCTCGAGAGCCCCAAATCCTGAAAGCTTTGGGGTGAAAAAGCCACGTAACGGTTGTTCTTCTGCGAGTTTGAGACTTGCCCGTTTCACTCCGAGCTGGATAATTCCAGGAGGTGGTGAAAGGATCTGGTTAATAACCCTCCTTGTACGTTTCTCACGCCAAAACCACTCATTCCACTAGTTTTTTTTTTTTAAATTCTTGTCCTACAGGAAGAAAGGGTTGATAAAAGCTCTCCCTGGGTCTCGGAGAGTGGAGTTCGGAGCCGTGGTCCTCCAGCAGCCGGAGTTGCCTCTAAGCATCCCACGCTGGAATCGGGACGAGACCAATCCTGGTTTTACCCCCCCGTGGCGTTACTTTAAACAAACGCACGCTGACCCCTTCCTTCGCCCTGGGACGCAGGGTCGGTGC
>NW_010235981.1:10384-13307 GCF_000690775.1 Eurypyga helias
GGGCGGCAGCAGTTCTCCGTGTCTCTAGATGGTCTTGCCCAAAGCGGATTTCAGCAGCGGATCCTGGTGGGATGCTGCCCGTCACCCGCTGGCAGCAGAACCTGTGGCGATTCTGTGGTCAGCTCTGATCCGCAGAATCCCCCGCAGGCTTCCCAAGCCGCTCGGGAACCCGCTGTGAGGTGTTTTCTAGCCAGATTTCTCCCGACACCTTCCTTTTCCGGAGGAAGAACTCCCCCGAGGATCATGGGGGGCTGAGCAGCCTGTCTGGAAGCTGTTGGGGTGCAGCGAGCTCCAGCACCTTTGTGCTGCTGTCCTTGGGAGCAACCCCAGGGCTCTCCCTGTCTTCCCTAGGAACATCTCCTTGCCTTGTGTCCTCGCATCCCAGTGCTACCGTAGACCGGCTGCCCGGGGACGTGATGCGATAGGACAAGGGGTAACGGGTACAAATTGAAAACAGGGAGGGTTAGATTAGATATCAGGAAGAAATTCTTCACAGAGAGGGTGGGAGCACTGGGACAGGTTGCCCAGAGAAGCTGTGGATGCCCCATCCCTGGATGTCTTCAAGGCCAGGCTGGATGAGGCTTGGAGCAACCTGGACTATGGAAGGTGTCCCTGCCCATGGCAGGGGGGTTGGAACTGGATGATCTTTAAGGTCCCTTCCCACCCAAACCATTCCATGATTCTATGCAGCCGGAGGACGACCGGACGCCTTGCGTTGGCTGCTTTCAGGCTGCTCCCCTGCTCTTGCTGCCACTGGGACAAACTGGGAGCAAACTGGGCGGTCTGGTGCCACCAGATGGAGCTGCCATACACCCGAGCTGCACACCCGGAGCGCTGGACCAGGACGACCTGGCACAGGAACAACCCTAGGACGGCTCCGGAGGGTCCCGAGGGCTTTTTGTGGTCCTTTTCACCACCTCTGATATTCCAGCACGGGAGGAACCGAGGTGTTGCCTCCCGGCATCGCGAGGATTGTACCGAGGCAGTTGGAGGGAGGGAAAGGAAAACCTCACAGATCCCTTTGAATCTCTGCTTTTTCTGCCTTTTACTGATGCCCTAGCTCCGGGAGTGTTCTTCTCCCTGCCGGGGCGAGCTCACCAAGCTCCCCAGCGGTTTTTTTTGGGGAGATGGAGCGCTCTTGTTCTGCTTTATTACGCTCGCTGGTGGCGGGCGATGTGGGTTGAGATCTCCCTCCCTGGAGAGGGCGCAGGCTCCCCCCTGAGCCAGCCCTGATGAAATCACTCTCGGTTTTGTGCGCTTTATAAGGTGATAAGCTTTTCCTGCAAGGCAGCGTTTCCAGAGTGAGGTCATGCCGTTGGGTAAGCCATGTGTCGGTGAGGTCATTTTGCAACCTGAACTCTCCGGAGGGAGAGATCGAAGGTTTCCGAGGAAGCTCATCATGGAGCATCTCGCTCCGGCTCGCTGGCTGCGGACCCAGAGAGCCGTGGAGGAGACCTCTCCGGTGGCCTGGCTCCTCATAGATCTTAATTCTCTCTTGGAACAGCTCCGTTCCCCGTCTTCTCTTCCTCCCCTGCTCCACAAGCCCTCCAAACCCTTCGGAAACGAGGTGGGATTTTTGGGCAGCGTCCATCTGGCAGGCTGCGCGCCCTCCGTGTTTTTCCCAGCTTGCAAATCAAAGCTGACCTCGAGTGGAGGTGCTGCAGAGCCCACCCTTTCTCCGCCGCTGCCGGAGGGCTCCCCGGAGCTTCCAGCAGAAACTCGAAGCTGCGGATCTGGTGCAGGGGAATGGCTGGAATTTCCTGCCCTTGCTGCTTTGGGAGGAGGCATGTGCGGGCAGGTCCCAGGTCAGGGTTCGCTGCCTCTCGCGCCCTGGGCTGGGGTGACCAGGCACGGACAGGCTCCTGGCGCAGCGGAGAATTCCCGGTATGCGCTTCCCGCATCGGGGGTGATGCTCTGGCCAAGTATTTCCCCATGCCGGAGCTCCTCGCCGTGGCATTTTCCACCACGCTTTTCTTTCCCTGCTGCTTGGAGGGACCTCGTTGCCTGGCTCCAGCCTTCCGGGGGCTGTAGGTGGGTATGAACACCTACCTCTGCCCTGGGCTGGGGCTTTCTTGGCCGCTTCCCAACCAGCATCGCGGCTCAGGCCTAGGGGGGGAAAGTCTCCCTGTACTACTCCTCCCCAGCTGCTTCCCGCTGCGGGGGATGCTCCGGAGCAGGAGCAGCGAGCCCTGTGTACGTGTCCCTTCCCCGAGTCACGCTCCGGTGACTGATTCCCTCCTGACGGGCGCAGAAGCCTGGTCCATGCCCGGGGTCACAAATCACTTATTTTGATTGGAGGTTGGGCTAATGGCAACCTCACCAAATCCTTCAGCGGCTTCATTCTCCACGCCTCCTCCAAAATCGTGCCATGCGATTAAAATCATCCCGACTCTCAAAATCCTGTGGTTTTAAGGAGCTATCCAGGTTGTCCTTCCCTTGTGGCACCTCTTAGGCTTTCCTCGATAAAGGAGATGCTGCTCCAGGACGTGCCTAGGTTGGATTGGATTCCCGTAATCTCTTTCTCCCCCATTGCTCTGTTTCGGAAAGCTTTTTGGAGGAAGGGTTTAGAGCTGGTCTGGGTCCTGGTGAGCTTGGAGCCGGCAGAAGGGCAGGTCCCTGGGTAAAGCCGCAGCTTTCGCTCTGCTGCTGCCTTGGGCCTTGCTCCTGGGCTCAGCGCCGCAGCCCCGAGGGAGCAGGATGCTCCCGAAAGCCTCAGCCTGGGGGTACCGCCCGCATCTGCGCTACACACGGAGGGGGAGGGCTGTTGGGGCGCATCAGAGGGGTGAGACGCATCCCCCTTTGAATGAGAAGGGGCTCACACCATGGAAAAGCTGCTCTTCAAAGCTGCTTCCCAATAACCAGCTCTCCAGCCTTCCCAGGCTGAGCTCGCCCTGCGGCTTCTGCAGATGGTAGAATCACGGAA
>NW_010235982.1:0-1576 GCF_000690775.1 Eurypyga helias
GGGAGCCGGTGTCCTTGTCCTTCCAGCGTGCGGGGCTGGCAGTGGGTTTATCTGGGATAAACTGTAAATCGGGGCGATTTTATTAATGTGTTTTGCACCGGAGTGAGGTTCGGACCCGGCGGCGCTGCACGGGTAACCCCGGGTGTTCCCGGTGGGCGCTGGGCAGGCGTTTCAGGAGGCGTTGGTGCCGCCGAGCATCGTGGCAGAGCCACGGGCCGGGTGTTGCGGGCGCTTTGGGGGTGGTTGGTTGGCCTCCTGCCTCAACCGTCGCCCGTCGGTGTGCTAGCTCCGGACAGAGGGTCTGCCTGGGGACGTTGGCATGATGGAAGCCCCCAACTTCAGGGTGTCTGCTCCCCGTGCTGCTCCCGCCGGAGGAGCTGCTGGAAGTGCTGCAGCTGGGGAATAACCCTGCAGATGCGAGTGCCTTCAATTCTGCAGGATCCTGGGGCTGTGGTCCCCACTGGCACGGCCGGATCCTCTGCGTTGGCTGTTGCCTGTCCAAGCCCATGGAATTTGCCATGGAACTCTGGAAATCACCGCAGCAATCGTTCCGAGATGAGAAAGCAGTGCGGTGACCGCCGGCGGCAGACCCCGACCTGCTTGCGGCCGAGGGGCCGGGATGCTAAAGGCCGTGGCTCAACGCCTCTGCCGTGTCCCGTGGGTCCTGTTGCTGGAGCGGCGAGACCCGGTGCAGCAGCATGTGCTGCTGTCAGGGTGATACCAAGCAGCCCGTGGGGTGTCGGCGTCCCTTTCCCTTTGCCCCTGTAGAGCCGGGGTACTGGTGCCTGCTGGGGTGCCCCTCTGCAGGGCCATGCTGCTGGTTTTCCCGTGCGCCGCTGCTATCCGAGCTGGCACCGCCTCGCAAGGCTGTGTTTTTGGGGTGAACCCTGCCCAGGATGTGTCACCGCTGGGTGTGGGCAGGGGTCAGGCACGGGGGGCTCCCGGGAGACAGGAGGTGATGGAGGGGACACGTGCCGGTGGCCATTGCTAACTCCATGGGCTGTCCCTCCTGGGAGGGCTTTCGGGTCTTGGAGGAGCTGCTGGTGCTGCCACGGGTTGCTGCTCGTTTGGGTTTGCTAATGAGGAGCCGGGAGAGGAGGGAAGGAACCTGCTCAGGGATGTATTTAGCAACCTGCCCTACCAGCCTGGGCGAGAGCTGCGATGCCCTTGCTGGCGGCCCAGCACGGTGCTGGCAGGCGTCTGGCAGGACCTTGTGTGGGGCAGGAGGTGGATGGAGGGTGAGCTTTGGGGCCAGCAAGGAGGGGACAGGTCTGACTGTCCCACATGATGTGCATCACAAATTATTTGTGCGATGCTCTCCTTGAAGGAAGGAGAAAAACCTCAAACTCCCCTCAAATCCCAGACCAAAACAAGCCATCTCTCGATGTTGGAGCTAATGGGGGATTCCCATCTGCTGCTCCCGCAGGAAATAGCTCAGATTTTTTTTGGCAATTATCAATGCCCTGTACTTCCTTTGGGAATTGCGATGGCTGCACCCCGCCGGCCAGGCTGGAGGAATGCGGAGGGACTCCGGCCGGGCTGGCCCCTGGCTGGCCGCCCGCTGTGGGGCTGACCC
>NW_010235983.1:0-300 GCF_000690775.1 Eurypyga helias
GGAAGGGCCACTCAGGGCACAGCTGGAGGGGTGACCCCAGCACAGCTGGACGGGTGACCCCAGCACAGCTGGCTCATGTGGCCATGGGGCCGGGTGGCCGAGGGCTGCAGGCAGCACTGGCCGTGTCGCAGGGCAGTGGGTTAAGGGCAGTTTCTGCCTTTACGAGGGGCCGGGGCTGATCTGCACGAGGGGGCCGGGGGGCTGGGCTGAGGGCTGTAATTGCCTGGCTGTGCACAGAACATTAGCTGTGCTTCCCAGATATTTACACAGGGGAAAACAAAGTCATAACTCACCAAATAA
>NW_010235983.1:356-3890 GCF_000690775.1 Eurypyga helias
ACCCCCAACTTGCTCAGGCACCCCAGCACAGAGCATCCCCTGAGGGCTGGCAGCACCCCCTAGGCCATGCGCTGTGGGGCAGAGGGGAACCCAGTGAGCTGGGGGGGGATGGGGGTTGTCATGATGCGTGCTGGGGTGCAGTGGTGCGACCCTCCCCACTGGGGGCAAAGGGGTGACAGACCAGGGACTGGGGGTAGGAAGAGTGGGTCAACCCCCAATCCCCCCAGATCAATGGGGCTAGGGGAGTTCTGCAGCTGTGCGACATGCTAAGAGCACCCACCGCCCGGTGCCCATGAGCCCGACCGATTGCCCCGAGCCCCGTGTGGGAATGGGATGCCACGCAGGAAACGGGGACCTCAGCATCAGCCTGTTTCACACATTTCAACTAATATTTGGCATTTTGCTTTGTCTACTTGACAGCCGGCTCACAAACTAGCATGGCACGGTAACAATAGCTCCGGACTGTGCAGATTAAAATCTGTTTACCCAGTAGATGGCAAGAATAAAGTAGCGAACAACGGCAGCGTGGCTGCGAGGACTGGGACGCCACTGGGGCTTCAGCACAGCTAGGAGCAGGGCAAACGAGTTCGGGTGACACCCGCACAGGCTCAGCTACCGGGTGACTAAGCAGGAGGACCCTGTGGCTCCCAATGGCGGCAGGAGCAAGGAGGACCCCAGCACAGCCCGGTCCAGCTGTGCACGGGGAGCGTGGGAGGCTGAGCACCTCCTCCACACCCCTCGACTGCCCAGCTTGCTCGGTGGTGTGGGCTGGGGTCTGCAGGGACCACTTTGATTTCCCGCTGCTAAATCCCAGCCCACTAATGTGATTGCTAACAACACACGGCCCCTAATGGGGAAAGCACACTGCAGCCTGCCTGCCTGGGGCAAATTGCAAATCTCGTTATGAGGTTGTGTCCAGATTTTTAACATGGTAATAGCTCCCCAGCTCAATCATGCCTTTGGCTCAGTCCCCTGATGGTCCCCAAGAAAGGGCTTAAGCAGCTGCCCTCTGCCATGCTCCCAGGGTGAAGGCAGAGTTGGGGGGACAGGGGTTGTTTATGGAAGCCCCTTTACGATGCCCTGGGGGCCCCCAGCGCTGCCCTTCGGTGGCAGTGGCCCCACATGGTCCCCCGTGACGCCTGGTCGGGGACAAAGTGTGTGCTGGCCACGCTGCCCCACACATGGCCCCCTGCCCTATGGGTCTGGCTGCCCGTGCTAACCCCAGGGCTGGGCAGCAGCAGGTGAAACCCAGCCCCACGTTTCCCTCCCACTGCTCAGGGGCACTCGGCTCCCACTGGCATCCAGCCTGGCTGTGCTGCTCCTGGTCGGCCACGCACGGCTGCTCCTCCAGGCATCTAGTTAGAAAAAGAGAAAAAAAAAAAACCCCGGAAAAATAATTTAAAACCTTTGCACCTCTTTAGTGCTTTGCACTTTCAAAGCCCTGTGTGCCCATTAACTAATGAACCACATCAAGCGTGCTCTCGCCTCGCATTTCGCTGGCCTCTCCTGACTCACCATCCCCACTGTCCCCAAGCTTTCCCAAGTCCCCCGGCGTGCCACCACCAACCGTTTCCCAGCCTGGGACTCCGTGGTGGCAGCCCTGGCCGGGGCAGGCAGTCCCAGTGCAGCACCGGCGTGTCCGTGGGCTCCCCGCGATTCCCCCCTGCCGTGGGCTGTGCCATTGTCACTGGGATTACTGGCGAGTGCTGCAGCAGAGGGATGCGAGACTGTCACATTTCGGCTGCTGTTACACATTCATTACTCGGTATCTTTTGCGAGCTTTCGAGCGTGTTACAGAGTTAAGGCCACGTAAGTACAGGGATCGTTTTCCTTCTCCCACCTCTGAAACAGAGCCGCCCCGCAGCAGGGTGTAATAGCTGTTCAGCAACACGCAGGGATGTTACTCAGCAGGGGGAGAGGGATCCCACGTCCCTGAAAGGTGATGGATGCGTAAGTGTAAATTACCCAATTTGATCATTCCACCACTTTTGCTCTTGAAAAGTGGTGGGCAGCAGCACGGGGGCACGCTTGGCCCCCATGGGTGCCGCCACTCTTGGCTCTGCTGCCCATCCACCGCCTTCCCAGCTTGGGAGCCACCCCTGCTCCCAAGGGATGCGCAGCCATGTCACCAGCCGGCCCCGCTGACGGGGTCTCAGCCCTGCACGGGGTGTGCTTGGGGGTCCCCAGCCCCGCTGTGGGCAGAGCGGCAGGAGCAGGCAGGGCTGGCGCTGACAGGCAGCCCGTGGATGCGTGCCCGCTGTCTGCAAGGTAGCGGGAGAAGCGGGGTTCAGTCCAAACAAAGAGGTGTTTTCGGAGGGCTGAAATTAATAACACAAACCCTAATTTAAAATTATATTAGGCTATCAATTACTCCCCGAGCGTCCAAGAGCTCTGCTAGCAGCATCAAATTGCCGCCTGTGATAAATGGTTTTATTGGAATTTCATAAGGTCTGAATTATTTGCAGATAGGAAATTTTCATAGATTAATTAAAATTTTGTAACGAGCTGGAGCAGTTTGTGTCACTCCCCTAGCTGCTGGCCCGCGGCGGGGTCGGGGCTCTCCTGAAACACCTCCCCAGGCTGTCCTCAGCATCTGCGGCAGGGGGCCACCACAGGAGCATCGCCAGGAAAAATCCTTCCTGTTCGGTGAATTGCTGGAGCCGGTTAGCAAAACCTGAGCGGCTGGAAGATTGCAACGTGCTCAGCTTGAGCCAGCACAGCTTCTGCACAGGAGCATCCAGCCTCATTTGTTATATTAGAGTTCTTCTAATACTTCAGTAAAGAGTGGGTAGAAGAAAAACCACTCGACATAGTTCATTCAGATTTTCAAAAGGCCTTTCGATGAGATCCAGCACAGGAGGTTACTATAGAAATTAAGTTGTCGTGGAGTGAGAGGCAAAGTATTGCCACGGATCAAAGGCTCACGGAGAGAGAGAAAGCAGAGGAGGAGTAAGCGGGCAGTTGCCATCCCAGCGCAGGGCAGCCTGGGGGCTTGCAGGTTGTGCATCGCGTAACGTCTTCGTGGGGCACCTGGGGAGAAGGAGCAGCAGTTTGGAGGATTTGGATTTTGGAGGTCTCTCGGGGTCTGAGACCCTGTTGGTTGCGGCAGGCACGGTGCTGGCACGCAGGCCGTGGCTGAGCTGTGGGGCCAGGCTGCGGCGAGCGTCCCGAGGGGGCTGCTCGTGGGTGACCACAGCCTCTCACCCCCGCTGGCTGCCACGGTGGTCCTTGGCTAACGAGCTGCGAGCGCAGGGGGACTGAGGGCGCCAGTGGGGGCTGCAGGAAGGGGGCCAGGGGCAGATCACCCTCCACCATGCCTACTTCTTGGCCCAGCTGTGCCGGTCCGTGAGGGATGCCCGGATCCCACTCCCAGGCTGCAAACAGCAGCTCCCAGGACTGGTCACTTCCTGGGGAGATGGCCAAGGCTCAGCTCAGCGAGCAGGAGCATTGGTGATGCCATGCTGCCATGCAGTGCTGTCCTGTCCCTGCTGTCACCCTCTGCCCTGCCCCTGCATGGGGTGGGAGAGGCTCCGC
>NW_010235983.1:3930-4267 GCF_000690775.1 Eurypyga helias
ACAGCTCTGTCTGCCTGCTGCATGACATTGAGGGGGATGCACCTGGTGATGCCGCCATGCTTTGCTCCTCTGTGGGGAAAGGCCTTTTGCATATGCATGTCGCGGCAGCAAGAAGCGAAGGGGCATTTACTGCCTGCCAGGAAAAGCCAAGGAAGAAGGACTCCAAATCACCTGCACCCTTGGATCCTGTCTGGAGAGGTGTGGAGAGGGGTTGTGCGCTGGGGAGCCCCCAGCCCGCTTGCCCCACACAGACATAGGGTCAGTTGGGTTTTGGCCCATGGCTGCCCTGTCCCCTGTCCCTGTCCCCTCAGGCATCCCCAGCCGCAGAGGAGGGTTC
>NW_010235983.1:4338-10181 GCF_000690775.1 Eurypyga helias
ATAAGGGTGGGAATGTAAACACCCTCCCAGCTCCGGCATCCTAGCTATCTGAAGTAGCAAGTGCCTCCAGAGCAAATTCCTCCTCCACTGGCTCCAACCTCAATTGTGGGGCCCCCCCGCCTTGATCTGCAAGGCTCTCGCCATCCTGCAGCCCCCCATTTTTATCCTGCCCATGTGTGTCTTTGCCTCCTTCCCCACACTGTCACCCCATCCCACCAGAAGCCTCAGCAGAGGGTGTTCATAATGCCCCCTGCTCCAGCAGCCTCAGCCTCCTGCTCAGGCTGGTTTTGCCAGATGAAAAGTCTCCATTGTGCAGCCCTGCCAGCAGTCAAGGGGCATTTCTCACTGCTTTGGGTGTTTCTGGTTGATTTTGGCAATAGGAGCACAGCCATGCCGGGACGGGAGAGGTCTTGGAAGAGGCTTGGGGGGTTGCAGGGCATCCCAATATGGGGCTCCCAGCATCCCTGCCCAGTGCTTCAGCAAGTGTCGGAGGGTAAAACTCCCCTTCCCGCTCTGAAATCCGTAACAGCAGCTCCCGTCGGCCCCTTTCTGCCTTTTGTGGGCTGGGAAGACACAGACCTGCTGCCACTGCAGGGGAGGGGATGCTGCAGGGCTCTGGGAGCAGCCACCAGTCCTTGCTTCTCCCTCCCTTGCCCAGCCGTGGGCTCAGTGTCCTACAGTGTCCCACAGTGTCCCACCTGTCCCCCTCAGCTCCAACTCCCATCGCTCATGCTGGCGCCTTGCGCTCACAACCAGGTGACGTTGCACGGCAGGAATCTGCTCTGCTGTGCTGGCATCAGGCTGCAAACCCGCAACACCGGGAGAAGCAAAATGCACCCAGGACATCACCTGGCAGAGCTGTGGGGAGGAGGAGAGGAGAGGCACCCGAGGGGATGTGGGGCCATGGCAACACAGGGGCTTATGTGAGCTGGGAGAGCTCTTACCGCGGCATTCTGTAACGCTGCATCCACAGTAAGGGTCTCCGCCGGGGAACCTGTTGGTATGGCAACCCGGCTCTGGGGGAGCATCCGCCCTGCTCATCTCTGTGTCCCCTCTGCACCTGGTGTCTCCCGGTGTCCCTGGCCAGCATGGTCCCCAAGGGCTACAGCCGGGCTGGGAAATGGGTGATGGTGGGGAGCGAAATGCAGCAGGATGAAGCAATACGCCACGCGCGGCAGAAAAATAGCCTCAGCGTTCATGCACGACGCGGGGCTTTCAGTTGCTGTGTGGGTACGGGATCTCGGCACCTCTGCGGGAACCAGTGATGCTCAGGAAGGTGAGAGGAGGGATGGACGGATGCTGGGAAGAAAAGAGAAATCAGTCTGGCAGCCTGTGAAGTGCGGCAGAGCCATGGCCTCAGTGGGGCAGCTAGCGGCTGCTCCGGCTCAGCGAGGGACCGAGCACCATCCAGGCGGGATGACGAGCTGCGGCCAAGTTTTTGTTTGAAAAGAAATTTAATAGCCTGGGAGTTTTCAGCAGTATTCACCATGTCTCTCAAAACAAGGAGAGCGCCTGAATTAGATGGTCCAGCAAGTGTTTTCTCACAACAAGCTGTGGAGCCCACGGCTGCCGGGTCTGGTGGGGGCTGCGGGGGATCGCTCCCCAGCTGCCTTGGTTTTGCTTTTTTTCTGTGTATCCAGAGGTTTTGTGAGAGCAGGCAGCCCTGGCAGCACTTGCTGGCTTCACCAGAGAGGTTGGGGGGCGAAGGCATGGGGGCACAGCCCGGTGGCACCACCCGCCCTCGGCGCTTGCTTTGGGAGAGGTGTGCTTGCACTCGCCCGAGGCTGGGTGGTGGCGGCTGGCCCCAGCTCTCTACAGTGAACTATGCTGAAAATTATTTCTCTTCTTGGATGACTGAAGTTTGATGGATGAGTCACGTTTCCCTGTGTTTCCAAAACAATTTTTGGTGGCAGCTCTGCTGCTGAGGCCTCCCCGCCCTCACCCCGGGTGCTGGCCCTGGACATAGTGCCGGCCGAGCCTCCCTTGGGGACACACGGGGCACCCTGGTTGTGACCCCCGGGAAAGGTGAGCACGGACAGCAAGCATGGAGTTGCAGTGGGGTGTAATTAAGCCAGAGAAGGAGCAATTCCTCACTGCAATGGAGCTGCGGTGGGCTGCTTTAGAGGGTGGTTAGAGCCATCTTAAGAGCTGCTAAGCCTTTAATCCCACCTGCTAATCCCCTACCTGAACCTTTTCCTTCATCTTCCAGGGACTTTGTGGCCTCATCACCACAGGGTGGTCTCTTCAGAGGGACCGCCTGAAGTCCAGTGCCCTCAGCAGTCCCTTATCTAAGGGCCAGACCTGGCGCTGACAGTGCTGCAGTGGCTTCTCTCCCGCACGGAGGGACGGGGCTGCAATGCCAAGCCCCGGCTCAGCCCCAGCCTTTGCAGCAGTGCCGAGCTGATGGGGTACGGGAGCTCTGGGGTACGTGTGCTGCTGACGGCTTTCCCACGCTGCGTGCTTGTTTGCTGCCTCCCCGCAATCCGCTGTGTCCAGTGTCACTCCCAACGCCAGACGTGTTTTAACACCTTGGGAGCACTCTAGGAGACGCACGGATGCATCCCCCAGGCATGGGGCTGTTGGCACCAGGGCTGCAGGGCACAGCCTGGGCACAGGGACCACTGGCCGTGCCAGAGGGCTTCTCCTGCCAGCAACCCCAGCAGTACGGCTGGTGGAGGGACCTCTGCTTACATCTCCTGCATCTGCAGAGGGGTGGCTGGTCCCAAGAGCCATCCCAGGGGCGAAGCAAAGCGAAGCTGTGCCCCATAGAGCCCTCTGCCCAGAGGTAGGATGCGGGGTGAGGTGTGCAGGGGCTCAGGTGCAGGGGACGGGGGGCCATGGAGGTGACCTTCAGGAGCGGTGGCAGTCGGCCGCCAGCCCTGCTGCAGGAGGCCGAGCAAGGAGGCCATGGGGGGTGTCAGATGTCTGCGATGCCATTACACATCCGACGCCTGCTCTGCGCCCAGTTAATTATTAACGGGGTCTCTGCTGCTGCGGGGGGAGGCACAGCCCAGCCAACCCAACACCATCGCTTGGTGCGGCGACCGCTGCCGGCAGTGGATCTCCCACCCGAGCGCCGTCTTTCCCGCAGCAGCCCCCGCTGCCTGCGGCACAGCAGTGAGGCAGCCCTTGGAGCAGGGAATCCCGCATCCCACGGAGGAGCTGTGCCACCAGCCAGGGACAGGCACACGTTCACAATAACGCCTCTTTTTTCTCCCCTGCAGACTTTGTGCCTTTTTTCTCTTCTCCTTCTCTCCTCCTGGCTTTGCCATATGCAATAAGGAGTAAATAAAGCACACTGATGTAAAAAAAAAGAGGATCAAGGGAAAGGCTGGGAATCCTTTCCCTGGGATCTCACTCACACCAGCCCCAGGGCTCCCTGCGTGTGTGGTTTGCAGGGTTATGGGGCTGCCTGCCCTGAGCCCCTGATGGTGCAGCCGGGAGGCACCAAGGGCAGCTGGGAAAGCTCCAGTGATCACAGGGATGCCACTCAAGGCCATGATGGACAGTGGAGGGCAGTGGCTTGGACAAGCACGAGACACGAGTCCCGCTCCAAGAAACACATTCAAAGCACTGTCTGAGTGTTTCACAGTGTTTTCCCCCACCAGGTCTCATGCAAGCCCCAGTCTGTCTTTCAGCTGCTGTTTGAGTGGCTGGGGGGAAAAGAAAAAACGGTTTCCGAATTTCTTTAAGTGCCCCCTTATGTCAGCCTCCTCCATCAAGGCTGCTCCTCATCCTCTGCCCTCCCGCCTCCTTCATGCAGGGAATTACATGGTAAATGCCTCTTCAGCCCAGGGTTAAATGGGGAATTTGCCCTTTTGGGGCAGGGGGACAGGGGCTGGAGGTCTGCCCCAACCCCCTGCCCACAGCAAGGCCGCAGCAGGGCAAAGGCATGGGGAGACCCCTGAGCAATGGGGTGTGGGGTGCCCCAAGGCCACCCAGCACACTGGTGTGTGTGGGGGGCGCGTGGACGGCACGAGCCTCCTCGCGGGACTGCTCGAGCTTGGCACTCAGCGCCGCTTCTTCCCTGCTCTTGCCAGATGGTGACTGGTGCAGAAAGGCAGAAATGTTTAGTAGATATTTCTGTTCTGTATTTGGAATGAAGCAGGAGGATATATTCATCTCCAGATGATACTGTGGATGGAATATAAATCCTGCCATCTGTAACAATGGGGGATGTGAAGCATGATCTCCTCGAATTCAGCATTTGCAGATCATCCGGACAGCTGATGCTCAAGAGTCTAGAAGGAACGAGCTCAAGCCAATGCTACGGTTTAACAGATCTTAGAAAAATGGGCAAATTCCAAAAGATTGGAGAAATGTCAGTGTAGTTCCAGTGTTTAGAAAAATTGAAAGGCACAGCCCAGAGACCTGCACATCAACTGTCTGGTTCATGGGTTTTTGCGGGGTCTTTATTTGGGCAGACTTATAGCCCTGCTTGATAAAGGCAAGTGTACCAATATAGCAAACTTGGATTTCCTCAAAGCATTTGGCTTATAACTACACAACATTTGGATTAAAACCCCCACGCTATGTAAGGAATTATCAGGGCACACACTAGATGGACTGAAATCTGTCTCAGACAGATCTCACCGTGTGATCGTGACTGGGGAGACTTCAGAGGATGGAGGTGTCCTTAGCCGTGTTCCTTGGGGAATCTGTTCCTGTTGCAACAGTATGAACGTTTTTATCCCGTGATCAACCTGATCATAGGAAAGCTGTGATGGTGAAGTGATGGTGAAGTCCACAGGTGATGCAGTGACGGATAGGGATGTTAATAATGAGCAGGCCAGGTTGCTGCCTGAGTATCTTCTAAATTGCCTGGTAAAATGGCCATAATCCAACTAAATACATTTTAATATGGCCACATGCAAGGGAAGGCATCTGGGAAAAGAGACCGCAGCCTTTATCTCCAGGATGGGGCTTGGAAAGCTGCGACTCAGAAGGCAGCTCAGGAATGATTGCAGGTAACTGCCTCTACATGAGTTCCCATTTCAACAGCACGCTGAAAGCAGCTAACGCCTTCCTTGAATATATAATGGGAAAATATCAGATAGAAGTAGGGGAGCAGTCTCGCCTGCGTTCATGCTACTGTTGAAGTTATTACTATGGACATTTTTTCCAACTGCGGTGTCCCAAAAAAGACACAAAAGTTCTGCAGAGGAAAGCCATACGTAACATCCAGGCATCAGAAAACAGGTTCTGGTACGAGACTGCAATTGCACACACTGCTCAGCTTGCTGGCGAGGAGGTTGAGAGATGCCCTGACCTCGGCGAGAGGAGTTCTGACAGTTCAGCCATTTCCATCTCACAGAGGAGCAACGAAATCTGAAGGCTGAAGCAGAAGTTAGAAAAATTCAGCCTGGAAAGAAGATGCAAGATCCTAGCAGGAGAGCAGGAGATACTGGGAGAGCTGATCAGAAGGCACCGATTTACCAATTTCACAACGACTTCCTGTATGTGAGATAGGTAAATCCAGATTCTGGGGAGGTTCCATAGCCCTGTTGTGCACAACCTCTTCTGCACCCAGGGGTGCTTCAGCCACCCTGGGGATACCCAGACTGCCCATGCTGGCCCTGAGATGTTCTGGCCTGCATGCCACAGGGGACAGGAGTTGGCTCAGGACTGATTTTGTTTCTCGCTCTCCTTCTTTTCCCAGGATGGAGGGTCCAGGTCAGCAGGGCCAGGCCCACTGGGATCAGATATCCTGCAGAAGAGGTCTAGGATGCCAGGCCCTCACCAACGGCTCTGTTCTGTGTCCTCCAGACAGTGCTGGAAAAAATGCAGCAGTGTCACACAACACCAGGTACTGACCTCATGCTAATCATAGAATCATAGAATCA
>NW_010235984.1:0-794 GCF_000690775.1 Eurypyga helias
CACACGTGTGCCTGCACATGTGTCTGCGCAATCACACGTGTGTGTACATGCAATAGCCAGGCACCAATTCCCGAGCCCAGGGAAGGGGTAGGATACCTCTCCACCCTCCAAACTCTCTTCTAGCCTGCAAATGGTCCCCACCAACTGGTTGGAAGCTCTTATTTCCATTTTTGGGGGGTTTCACATGGAAAAACTTGTTTCATACGGAGAAAACCAATTTCCTTTTCAAAACTATTCTCATTATTTCCATGTTAAGCATCAACTGACGTGGCTCATTTTGCACCCTGCTCTGCCGTGTTACGCCGGGTTTGCCAGCGAGTGCAGCACTGGGGCGACGGCCGCAGGAGCGGGTGTATTTTTGAGTACATTTCATCAAAGATTGGAGACGATGTTATGAGAGGAAAAACTCCCAAGATCCTTTTGCACAGTGAGCACTGGGCGTCGGGCGGCTTTAACCTGGTGACACGGGAACATCTGCCATTCAGCCCTGCAAATTAGCAGGCGGCAGAGGGGCAACGCTAACAAAGGATGCAAAAGGCAAACAACCCTCCTCCTCTCATCCTTCTGCTCATCTACAACGTTTCCTGGGCGTTTCTCCCCTGGGCTGAGCAGACCTACAGAGTCTTAAACCTTAAAATTCACTAAAACCCTGTGCAACACTTCCCAAAATTAACTTTTTTTCTTGCAACCAGGGCAAGGTTTTCCCTGTTTTCTGAAGAGAATTAGAGTTGCACGTAAAGAGCAATAAGCAAAAAAAAAAAAAAAGCAAGCAAGATACTTACTGCTCCTTCTCA
>NW_010235984.1:815-3777 GCF_000690775.1 Eurypyga helias
GGGAAAGAGAGGGAACAAGGATTAGGTGGGAGAAGGGACGAGACCAGCTCAGCCTGGGCACAGCCAGCACTCTCCTTGCTCGGGGGCGATGGTCCCCCAGAGCACATCCCTCTCTGCGGATCCCCACTGCTCTTCCACAGCAATGCCGAGCAGCGAGCTCTGAATTTGAGCTTCACCCAGCCCCGGAGCTGTCTGGGCACCCTAAAACAGCACTCATCCATGGGTGCTGCCACCACCCATCCGGCTGGGATGGAGACCTGTGCCATGGTGGGATGCGGGATCACCCCGCAGGGCATTGGGACAGACAGACAGGGCTCCCCGTCAGCAGCAGGGTGCGCGCACACCTGTGGCTCCATCCCAGCACCTTTCTCAGGGGGGTTAGGAGGCGAGATGTCCCCACCCAACCACTGCAAACCCAATTCCCAATGTCCTCAGAGAAGGAACAGGGGTGGCTGCACCCACATCACCTCCCACTCCCAGGGACTCTCCTCCCTCCTGCACCAGCATCATCCTGGCAACCCCTGTCCCTCTCACCTGGCTCGGAGAGACATGGTCCTGTCGCTGGGGCACATCCACCGGTCAGAGCTGCCGCCCACCACTGCGTCGGTCATCGCTGGCTGCCGAGGAGATGCGGGACACGGCACACGGGGGAAGCCAATCACTCCGCTCGCCTGCCTGTGCTCTCAGCAGCGATGCCAACGAAGGTATCCTGGTGCTTTCAGCCAGGCTGTAAGGAAAAAAAGACCCCCAGCAAATCAAAAACCACAAAATCTCACAGGGCAGGGCTTTATTTTTGGCATTAAGAGGAGTGGGAGCAGGGGGAGGAACAGGAACATCACTTCAGTCACTGTCTCGATGGCGTGTACAAGACGCAGGAGCCCACAACCACCACCCTCCCAGGAGGGTAACGCAGCCACGCTCGGCGCGGATGTAATTAATGAGATACCTGACCTCACATTAATTATGAGGCTTCAGACCTGAGAGGGAAGAGGATGTTTCCATTTCAGAGAAAAATCCACAAACTAGGAAACTTTCCCCCTAAAACCCTGCACGTCTCACCGTCCTCCCCCAAACCACATTCCCTCTGGAACAAAACTCCACCTTTTTCTCTTTGGTTTACAAAAGTTTTTGCAAAACGAAACCTGGAGAGGTGAGGGAGGAGGATGTGGCAACAGGACCTGAACACAATATTCTGTCTTCTCATCCCCAAAAGGTCCATCAGGAAAGGGACCTCCCCAAACCCACCGTTCCCCCCGCAGCCGCATGCCTGCATTGCTCGCAGCACCTGCATTTGAATTGCTTTCTCCTGCCTGCAGCAGACCTGCAAAAAACACACAAAAACCCAAATCCCTCTGCAAATCCCAGCCCATGGGTGACGAGGCTGCTCCCAGCCCATGGGCCATTCATCCTCCCGAACCTCCTGCCCCGGGAAGGTCCTGCCCTAGTCTCTTCCCCATCTGGAAGGGGCCGCTCAGCCACCCATGCCTCGCCAGGTCCCAGCACCGAACCCAGCGTCCCAGAGCTGCCAAGGGGTCCCAGCAGCACCGGAGCTCAGCCCAAACCCGGCAAATGCACCTTTGCAGGGCACAAAGCGACTCCAGCTCTCAGCAAAACTCCAACAGGAGCACCAAGGAGGTGGTCCCGAGGAGAGGATGGAAAATGGGAGATTGCAAAACCAACCCAGTGAAATCACAAACTCCGAGCTGTGAAAAAACATGAAACTTCCCCAGAAAGGGGGGAAAAATATAATTCCCATCCTCCACTTTCTGCTCTGCAACATTTCAGGGTTTCTTCATCACTCCCCAAGGAGTCAGCAGGGATTTGAGGCTCACCTTTGCTTCACTCATAACTTCCAAAAATACATATAAAAAAAAAAGAGGAAGTGAAGCACGTGGGGAAATTAGTGCTCCACCGGTTTCATACAGTGACTGTTCCTGTGCCAAACCAGAAGGCTCTGATTGACAAGGTCAGTTAAATAAGCAAATTGTTCATTTAAGTCCCCAACCGCCACCTCCACAATCTGCACTGCAGCAGCAAACTCCTGCCAGGGATGTCGGGACCTGCCACGGCTGGGGGTCTTACCGGGCTGCACACAGATTTAACGGCGTGACCTGCGAGGAAAGGCACTGCCATGCCACCAGCACCCGTTTTTGGGGAGATGCTGGTGGATAAGGGACTTTCCCAAGGTCACACAGAGCAGGAGCGGCAAAGAAGAGGGAAAACCCCAGGTTTTTCCTAGCCAAGAGGGTAGAGCGACCACCAGCACGTCACCCAGTGGGGAGGAAAACTCCTTCCCCCAACTAGAACTTTCTGCTGATCATAGAGTGGCCGCGGTGTTTCGCTTTGCTGTAGGTGAAGAGCCTGGGGACAGCTCCTGGAGGAGTACACAAGCCTTTCCCTCCGCCTATAAATAATAGATTTTGAAGATCTACTTTGCATTACTTCCAGCAACTACTCTTGCTTGTCCTAATGCTTGGTTCTGCATTTTTAGCACACAGTAAAAAACAAAATAACAGCTTACAGTGGCTTTTTTTCCCTCCACCAAATCCATGCTCACAAGCAAAAGGATGTGGCAATGCAACCCGCGATCGATGGGACGCAGCAGCATTTAGTTAATGAAATGGAAATATCCCACCCTAGGAGGATGCCAAGACCTTCCAGGGTTTGGCTGTCCCCAAAGGGTCCCAGGACCTGCTCCCCCAGGTCCCTCTCGTCCCCAGCTGCTCGAGGTTCCCTGATCGCAGGCGGAGGTCGGGAGGAGCGAGGCAGCAGCTCCCGCCGGCGCGAACGCGGCGTGTCCCGGGTAAATCCAGGAATAGAAGCGAGGTCTTAATTTCTGGCCTTAAGGAAAAGCCACATGACTCTAATCACGCCGCTCCATTACTTCTGTATGACAGAGCTCATGAATTTGATCATGCCTTAATAAAAAGGGATTGAACGTCTTCCGTGAATCACTCTGCCT
>NW_010235984.1:3995-9457 GCF_000690775.1 Eurypyga helias
GGACCCAAAGCCACCGGAGCGACCCACGCTGCCACCACCAACCGGGCGTCTGCAGAGACAGACCATTGCAGAGCTGCCCAACCACGCTGGTTTAGCTGCCTGGAAATAACAGACCGGGGTAGAAAACAGAAAAATCAGTATTTTTAAGACTCCCAGTACAATAATCAGGTTTTTACGGTGAGCTCAACATTTCACACTTGGCAATGCCTGCAGAGATCATCTCCACCAGCAAAGACACTGACACAGGCAACCTATTTCTCCAGCCTTCTCAGCTCTGCAATGCAGCTTTCTTAAATATTGAATAAGTCTGCTGCTCTACACCACCTGCCAGTGCCAATGATGAGGTAATTTTTGCATTGACAAAGCCTAATGCGATTAATCTGGTTCGAAAGAGCAGGTTTTAGAGCCCATCCGTTCACTCGGCGAAACACACTCGCAGACAGAGCATCGGCGGCAGCTTCTTATTCATCGCCAGCAGCCAGACCCCCAAACAAACAACCCAAACTGCTGCTCGGATGCCAAGCGGGGGATTATTTCTGCCTGTCATCACCGAACAGGAGGTTTTGAACTCGAATGGATTCAAACACCATCCTCGGCAGGCTGATTGGGTTTTCACGCCAGCTCCGAGGCCAACCTGGCCAGGGGAGCTGATTTACGCTCCCCAGCTGGGGATGGGGAGGGAAAAATAGGGTATGAGCAGGCGGTTGCATGATAGGGCTCCCCTGTCCAGGGAGAAGGGATGCGTATTTTGGGGTCAAAAGGACCCACTTGGAATCCCCCTCAGCTGAACAGTGAGAAGAGCAAACGCAGGAGAGGTGAGTTCCCACCCTGGCTTAACAGCACACGTGTCCCCAGACACCATTTTTAGCTGGGGCTCTCTCCCAGCTGGCGGTGACATTCACTGCCACCTCACCAGTCCTGCAAGGGCAGATCCTGCCCTCCCCTCTGTGCCCCAGCACCGGGGTCTGGTACCCTGGAGAGCTGTGCAAAGCACAGGAGACCCCCAGTCCCAACCGGAGACCTGGCCCTGTGCATCCCGCATCTGGCTCTGCCCTGAGCATCTCGTAACACCCCAGCTCTTCCTTTCCCAAGAAAAGGAGTTGGCTGAGCGCAGGCCACCGCACACCCCCACCCCAGCATCCCCTGTGGCATATGTGCATGGCTACGGGGGCCCCAGAGAGCTGCCAGAGAAGACAGCGGGGTGCTCGCTCCCCTCCAGGATCAGGCAGGACATGGTACTCCTGGATGTACCTGCAAAAAGGTGTAAATAGCCCCAAAAGCTGCTGAAGCAGCTGTGTAATGCTGCAAAATAATCAGCAGACCAGATGCGGGGACAGGAGGGCAGCCCAGCCCTGCAGGGTCCCACGCATTCAAATTCCCTCAAATCCCGATGTCCCCAGCCACGCTTTGTCTCATCCCACGTGCAAACCGTTTCAGAAAGTTCGGGCAAAACTGGGCAAGCTGCTTTACAGATGTTGCTTCAGGAAACAGCCCACGTTCCAGGCTTGCCTTTAAAAAAAGGGAGAGATGCAGACCTCGGCCGGCAGAAACGCGCCAAAGTGGCAGACTGAAGCTCCTCAGCCTGGAGCCGCTCATGGACACCCGGACAGGTCTGGCATCGGCACACGAGACAGCCGGACAGTCGCCCTGTGACTCCTTCACAGCATCAAGTGACCCGCAGCCGTGGCAGCACACGCTGCCCGTGCTCCCATGGGGACCCACACGCCCAGCAACGCTGCTCTGGTGCCAGGCGGACGAGACCCTGGGGCGCAGAGCTATCTGACCACACTGCAGTACAGCGACGGCCGGGGGTCCTGGAAATTCAGTTTTTGGGAAAGACCCAGAACCGGCAAGTCCTAAACCCAGGTTGTTTCGCCCTTTGTCCCAGTGCCAGACCGTTCTAGGGAACCAAGGTCCTGCAACTTTCCAGGCCAGCTTGGCACGAGTGGGTTAATTAAGGCTAAACGTGGCCGTGCAGGTAACCGATGGTGACGGCCGCAGTCCACAGGTGACAGTGACCCACAGATCAGAGGTGTAGAAGAAATGCAAAGCAGCGAACGTCTTGGCCATCCTCTGGCGCCCCGATGCCACAGCTGCCCCATGAGCCCAGCTGGCAGCAGCCTGCCTGCAGCATCCTTCAGCCTGCTCCAGCCCCATGGCACACCGAGACGGGACCACCGCAACCCAGCGCGTGGCTCGGCGGCACAGAACATTCACATAGGAGCCCGTGGGGCTGCTCCTGCTCCACTGCCCTCCAGCTAAACCCCACACCACAGCCCAGCCTGGAGCAACAGGGCTAGGAGCTCTCCCGAATGCCTATGGCTTCGCTTTGGCCAATGACTCTGCTGCCTCTAAATTCACTTAAAAGCATCTCTGAGCACCTTTCTTTGCCTTCCCCTTAATTCCCAGCTCCCTGTCATGCTCCATCCCAAGATCCATGCCAAGGCAGCTGAGCAGCAGCGCACAGTCAATTTTATTTAAGCGGCACATTGACATTTCCTCCAGCAGCTCCTTCCCAAACCGCTGTTACGATGCTGTCACGACCATTTACTCCCATTGATCAACTGCAGAAAAGACAACGATGAATAAAAGAGCTTCTGGGTTTATGTGACTTACCCGTGGCTGCTGGAGCTGGGGGTCTCTGGCGAGGCGATGCCTAAGCGCACCCCAAGCCTACCCAAGCGCTATTCAACACAACGGCGGCGCTGCCATCGCTCCTCTCGCCGCGGCAGAGCTGCTCGGAAGGCTGCTTAGCAACAGATCGCTGCACCGCTCCGGCACACCGATCCGGCACACCGCCCGCGATTCGGGCACCACCGGGGATGGGGCATGTGGCTGGAGGTGCGAGGGTGAACCAGCCCCATCGGGGATGCTGGTTCAGGGACCCCCACGCAGCGGCAGCAGCTTAAGGAAGTTTAGTGATGGGAACAGGCTGGGAAGCGCCCACCAGCCCGGCGATGCGAAGCTTGCTCAGAGGCAGCAGGTCCTGCTCGCTGCCAGGGATGGTTTCCCAAAGGCAGTGACAGTCCCCGCAAGATGCCTTGGCGGTGGTTGAGGACCACGGTGCTGCGCTGCAGGAGCAATAGCCAGGGGTGGGCACATGCTCCATCGCCAGACCACGACCCTAGGTGAAGGATGCTCAGGGCTGCAAACCTGCCCTCCTCGGGGGCTGCAGAGACACCCAGCCAGGGCCAGTCTGGGACAGAGGAGCCATGCAGAGTCAGGCACCCCACAACACACCCGTGCACAGGGGGAACCCCGGCACCGCAGCCTGACCCTCCCCAAGAGCCACAGGGAGCCATTCCCACCGGCAACACGGGCACTCAGCTCGGGATCTGCACCACCCTGGGAGATGCTGGGCTCCCAACTTCCCTGGCCACTAAACCCAGCTCCCTCCTGACCCCACACACCCGTGTTAAGCATCTGGTTTCACGCAGACAGACCTGCCCCCCATCACCAATGCCTTGTGCCCAAAGGGGAGAGTCCGTACCCACCTCCCGGGGCTGGAGGAGAGTGATGCTGCTCAGATCCGCGCAGGGACAGACAGGGACAGAGCCAGGGCATCTTCCAGCACATGGATGTTATACCCCATGACGGCGTTAGCCCCAGCCACTCCCCAGTCTCCAGCTTTAAGGAGGATGGGGGAATTAATCAGGCTGGCTCTGGGGGCACTGCCTCAGGGAGCAGAGCCCTCCCTCCTCCCCGCCCAGACCTTGAGCCCTCAGATGGGACCACCCGGAGCGATTCGTTACCTATTACCACTAATTGGCAATGACTGCAGTGCCATCGTCACCTGTCTGTGGGCAGGAGGAGGGCACTGGGCCAGGGGCCCCAGCAGTGCTGGGGAGCAGGCAGAAGGTCTCTGCTGCCAGCACAGCCCCCGGGACCTGCAGCGGGCATGGAGGACCACCTCGATTTCAGGTCCCAGAGAAAGTCCCTCAAAACTTAAGCAGAAAAAGAAACTCTGGAGTTCCAAGTCCCCTCACCCTTCCGCAGTTTTCCTCTCCTTGCCTTTTCCAATACCGGCGAATGTTGAACACCAGCGCACACGTACTCACGCAGCCACAGAGGCACAGCAGAGTCCCACAACAGGCTCCCACCCTTCACTCTTGCTGGAAAGGGTGCACCACGCAAAAAATGTGGTTTTTTCCACATTCAGTGTGCTTTCCAGCTCTCCTCAGGAGCCAGGGCAGCGCAAAAACCAAGCTGCGAAGCAGGAGAAAGCAGAAGAACAGGCTGGAGCCAGTGCCAAGAGGAAACGGTATCTACACCGGGGGAGGTTGCTCCTAACAGGGTCGGTGGGTCTGATGGAAGGAGGGTCTTTTCTGGAAGCCCATCCTGCAGACCGCACTCCCAGGTGATGGCAAACAGCTCCCACTGCATCGCCTCGATACAGCACAGCTCTGCCGGAGGCGGCTGGCACGTGCCCGGCTAAGGGACCGCTGCGGACCAGCATCGCCCCCACCCAACACCTCTCCCCTGGGGGGTGCCCAGCAAAGCACCCTCAGGATGCTACAGCGATCCCCAATTCGGCACGTGGGGCTCAGACCCCACGTACCCCAGGCTGATCCCCACAGAAGGGCTGGACGCAGATCTCCTGAGTCAGCCCCTACAGCAAAAGCGAGCAGCTCGCTAAATCCCGACCAGATGAATGATGCATCATCAAATAAAGCCCGGTATCACAACATTAACAATATTTATTTTCAGGCTAAGCTGCAGCCTGGGCTTTTGATACCAGTAATTAAAGCAAATGGTTCATCTGCTATCATCTTTGCATCCCCAGAGCCAACTGTCTGTGTTTTGAAGCCCAGTATTATCTTTTTTTTATTGCAGCCTCCCGAGAAGGGGGGGGATCAGGCTGCTCCACACACACTTTTTAGATCCCAGGAGCAGCATAGCATGGACCAAGCCCAAAGCAGAGCCGTGTTCCGGGCAGCCACCTCGCTCAAAGCTTTTTAGCAGTGAAATGAAGAAGTGGTAACTGCTCAATGACAAATCGCTGGTCCACATAATACCCGAAACCAGAAATAATGGAAAGACACCAGCAAGAATCAGGTCTCGGAAACCACCCGGCCCTGGGAACCGCAGCATTAAGCAGCCTCAGCCCATTTTCCAAGGTGGCTGGTTTTGCCTCCAAGAGGTTTCGGGCTACGGCTCCAAATAGCTTTTAATGCCGTTTTCAACACTTCTGCCTGTCCTGGAGGGGAGCGGGAAGGCTCCGGTTGAAGCCCGTGAGCCAGCCCTGCGTGGGGCACCCACCTGCGTGGGCCCCCCACTCCCTGCCAGCTCTCCGCATCCCCCCGTGCCAGACGCCCCCGGGAGGGGCTCAGCCCCCGCTGCTCACACCCCGGGGACAGGGACAAGAGACAATTTCAGGGGCTTAACCCCCTCCCCCAAATGCCCAACATGCTCAAAAGTTGCCAATTCCAAACCCAGCGACCAGCGCAAAATCCGCCTCCCCC
>NW_010235985.1:0-3311 GCF_000690775.1 Eurypyga helias
TGCTAGCCAGAGTTAAACCACGAGATCCTCTAACCTCATCAGTGCTGGTGAGGTCTTGGCTGAGATAATACTGGCTCTAGCTGGGATCCCAGGCCTCAAGGCAATGGGGGCTGTTTGGAAAGGGACCAGAGGAGCAGAAGGAATCCTCACAGGCCCAGGAGCCCGATTTATGAGGAAAGGCAGGGTTTTGTGTTTGTGTGAGGGTTCAAGAGAGATGGGAGCTTTTCGAAAACATGCTGCAAAAGGAATGAATTTGTTATTCACATCCATTTTGGGTAAGACAGGGAATCTTGAGCTACAGTTCAGGTAGACCCTTCCGACTGTTGGGGCGTTTAAGCCCTGGAATGGCATTTGCAATATGAAGTCCCTGTAACACTCTGGGGAAAATGAGACAACAATTTGTCAGCAACACTGTACACTCAAGTTGTAGGGCAATAATTAACAACTGGCAATTTGCAGTCACTGCCTGTTCCGTTATCTTGGATGTCACAGCCACCAGGATTTGTGGCTGTCAGTTTCAAGTAGGTGTAAGAAATGGATTGGTGTAAAAGCAACACACTTGGTAGAAAGAAATTTGAAATAAAACAGTGTTTTAATAATAACTGATAGATCAGATTTCTTGAAATGTGCTTGTGACCTCTTTGTATTTTCTTCCATTAACATTTAGTGTCACCTTTCAAATCCCAGACCTGTTTAAAACTAGCTTGGGATGCTCAAATCTCATGGGTCTTTTCCAGCTGTAGAAATATGGGAAATACTTGTGTTTTAATGCAAGTGGGTTTGGTTCTTTGCTTTTACCTATAGTAGCCGTCAAAAAAATTTTCTTGAAGCTTAGTGTGTTGATTCCTAAACCTAGCAATTACACAACTTAAAATCTGGACTATCTTAACATGCAGTCCATACATCAGAGTGGTGCCTGGGACGGAGACGAGTTATCCTTACCCAGTCCATGCAGGAAACAGATGACTTGAACGTTGCCATTGTAGGTGTCACCTTGTTTGGTTTTTGGAGCATTGTCTTACTGTTGCAACATCATCGTGTTGTGATTCTGTCGTGTTCAGAATCTTGTGAGGAGCAGTTGTCTGGAGGCAGGGAGAGCTTCACCATGGTCCTGTATAACCTCACCATGTCACCCTCTGGTGCTCTGGAAAACTGTAGATGAAAAGAACTAGATTCTGTTGTGTTACTGCCAAAATCTCCTTTGGTTAAAACCGTGTGATCTCTTACACCGTAACTGTACACTTTTGCCTCCCTTATTGGTCCTATAACCTTTTCATTAGATCACTGTCTAGGCCTTTTTTTTTTTTAAGAGATGTTATTCCCTCCAAATTTAAATACAGACTGTCTTTTAAAAGTATTACACTCTGGCTGTCTTTATGCTAAATTTCAAAACAGTAAACTTAGTCAGTCATGTGACAGTTTTGGGGTTCTGTACCTTTCAGGCATGAAGTCTGTGATTTCTAGTATGAGTCGAACCCAAGACCATGTTCAAACAGAACATGTTTACTGCTTCAGATGCTGAATAAAAGCAGTATAAATACACTGTGTTCTGTTGTAGTTTTGCATTTTTCAATGTGTGTTTTCAGTGATATAGATGGGTGAAGGCAGCCTTTTCTTACCTGAGCTGTGGAAGTGGTAGGGAAAACAAATGTAGGGAGGAGAAACCAGCATAAATTCACAGTATGGTAACAGGAGTAATCATATCATTTCTTTTGTTATTCACAGATAACAAAATTACGCAGTGGGAAGACCCCAGGCTGCAGAACACGGCAATTACTGGTCCAGTAAGTACAGCTGTTTGTTTTCACATTAAACGTGGTGACTCACATATGGTTGGTATAGCAGGAGGCACCAGCAAGCAGCAAGTCAGATTGCCAGATGAACAGGCCAGTAAGCAGGACCTCTTCCCTGTGTTTCCTCTTCCTGACGGATGCATAGGCTCCGGGGCCAGTTTTGTGAGCCCGCGCGGGCAGGGGAGCTGTCACCGTGTAATAGCCCGCCAGTGTGCCTAAACTGATGCCTCATCCCCAGTGTCCATGTGCTCATAGGCACAGGCTGGAGTGTGCTAATTTGGGATCACTGGAACACTGAGAACTGCAGTGAGCGCACACTGTCCCCAGGTCAGACGATTGCTTCGGATTGGGTGGGTCTGGGGGCTTTCCTAGCAGAAGCTACCAAGACAGGGAGCTTTTCCAGGGGTGTGGTATGATTCCTCTCTTGTGGCCATTAGCATGTGAAGTTGGCTTCTGCCTTGGGGTGCCTGGGAAATGCTCTTGGTCCATAGGTGTGGCAGTGCAGGACACTCCTGCAGAAGGAAGAGAAGGATCCTCAGAAGGATGGGAAGTTTTGTTTGGCAGGTGTTAGTTTCTGAGCGAAGAGCTCTCCATTCAGAGGCTGCGCAGCTAAACAGCTCTGAAACACAAAAGCCATCATTTCTCATTCATTCCATTCTCCTCCCCCTGCAACCTGAAGTATTCTGCGCTGTGATGGTGAATGGGCTTTTGGAAAGGGATCCATTACTGATGTGATCCCTGGAAGAAAAACACATCTAAGATTTCAGCAAATTCCAGGACAAAAGCAGTGGTATCTTTAGCTTACTTTTGGCATCTAAACAGATGAACTGGGGGGAAAAATGTGGTTTTAAATAAATGACATCTTAAATAATGTAAAATATTCTTCAGATTTTTTCCATCTCCACCCTTGCTGATATTACCAATTACTTAGTGTGGAACAAACAGTATTAAATCTTTGCATCTCATCTATTGTTCCTCTGTTGTGCTAAACCAGTGTGTTCCTATATAAAGCCATCTGCTCTGAATGGGAAATCAGGACATCGTGGGAATTTCAGACCCAGTTCTCTGTGTGGAATCCTAGATAGCAAGGTTTTAGGGATGTGTTAGGGTAAAGGCTCATATTTACCTGCTATCTAGGTCATTCCTGACAATGGGATTTTACTGAGCTGAGACATTACTATGCATTTTTGCATTTGTGGATACTAAAAAGCTCTTTCCCCTTGATATGGGAGAGTTGTGACTGGGGATTCAGAGTGTAAAAAAGACAAAAATTGCGTCTGTCAGTTTTAAGAGAAGCAAACCTTACTGCAGGAAAAGAGAGATTTCAGAATATCAGCCTTAGAACAAACAATACATGCTTTTACTTCACAAATTTCCAAAACATCAACTATACACAGTGATTCTTTGACTTTTTTATGCTGGCTTTTCCCATTTGATGGTATTCTGTGTGATCAGGCTTCCAACCCTGACATGACCTGTGCAAAGCATTCAAAACCGTCCCACACGACATCCTTGTCT
>NW_010235986.1:0-3912 GCF_000690775.1 Eurypyga helias
CCCTTCCAACCCAAACCAGTCTGTACCAAGAGGCAGTGCCACTTCTCGGTAGCTTAGCTGAGATCACCTTTCAGAAAGGGGAGGCTCCACACCATAATGGACAGTAAATTTCTGAACAAGAAGTGTGCAGTGTAATATGCTCTGTTGGCAAGCTGAGAGAAGGAACTGTTTCTGCAGGCACATGCTAGTGACAGCATGTTGGGGAGATAGGAAAGATTGGGCTTTAAAAACACTAGGGGAGGCTGGAGTGAGAGGTCCTTACAGAAAACACAAAAACCCCATTAGGGAATCATCCTAAGGAGGGAAAACCTGTGATCTTTGCATTAAATTGTGCTTCCTTTTGGGTGGTCTGAGGGTTAATTCATGTTCCTTGAAATGGGAACGCAATGCTGTTGCTTCCTTTCAACAAAATATGGACAGGAGCTTGTTTTCAGAAGTGAATGTTAAATTTATTAAGTGAAATTGTAAATATTTTTATAATACGGAGTATTAATTTGTTTTGATCCAGTTTGGTTTTTAATTCCTGCTTTATCTTCCTTGTAAAACGGGCTTTGAATGGTTTCTGCTCTGTGATCTCATGCGATCCCTGAAGAAATGTCAAGATTGCCCTGCTGCCCGCGCTCAGTGACAGCAGGGGACTGTGAGGTGTCCGAGGGACCCGTGTACTGTCTGCAGCTGAAAGCCCACGGCCAACTTCAACAAAATACTCTTTTTTAACAGGTGATGCACTTTTCTTTTAAACAGGTATCCAAGAAAAACTGGACCACATTACGTATTTGAATATAAAAACCATCTGGCTCACCTCTTTCTACAAGTCCCCCTTAAAAGACCTTGGATATGGAGCTGAAGACTTCTATGATATCGATCCCGTGTTTGGATCGATGAGCGATTTTGAGAACCTGCTCGCAGCGGTGCATGACAGAGGTAAGCTGCAGCTCCCAGCAAAACAGCTCCAGTGAGACGACGGTCACTGCTGTTACACAGGGTACCTTGTGGTGCCAGGGCATGAGCTGAGACTTCAGCCTGCGCAGCTGACCGTGCGGAGCAGAAGCAGATGGAGTTGCCGGTGAGGGGGCGGCATCAGCCCCGCTGCAAGGGCAGCTCTGTGATTGCCCTTTCCTGCCCCAGGGTACCGGGGCAGTGCTGGGAGCAGGAGCGAAGGCACGGGGAGCTGCTGTGTCCCCTCTGCAAGGCACGGTCCCCTCCCAGGATGTTTGTGGCTGGTGTGCTGTCCATGCTCCCCGGTCCGTATGGTGTGGACGTTGATAACCTGGGGGATCGCGGCTGAGAGAAGAGTTGTTTCTGGCTGAATTTCAGAACTGATGGCTGCTTTCTGAAGAAGGCAGGAAAGCAGTTACAGGGTTGGGAGGGAACACGTGCTTCCTTCCTGCGATTGCATCCTTGGTTGGTGTGTTTATGCCTTAGATCAAATGTTTGCTCAGGTGCTTCCCCTTGCAGCTGTTGGGCTGAATGGAAAACCATTTGCCAGTCCCCAGAAGATGTGGGATTTCAAAAGAAATCATCTCGCCTTTATGAAGGGTGAGGAAGAATGTGTGTTTGATGCTGGACTGAAGTGCCTTTCCCACCTGGGAGGTGGGAGACAGATGCTGCACATCAGAGTTAGCGGAAGTGGTTCCTAACAGCAGAAATCTGTTTTATTTTCTTCCCCTCCCCAGCAGTGAGCTGGGGGGAACAGTACCTGCAAGATGTGTTGCAGCTTCTTGCAGACTTCAGTTAGTTTGTGTAGTAGTCAGGGGCTGTTTGTGGGTTCTTTGCCTCTCTCTTGCCAGACCTCTGGGGTGAAAGAAGCCCCAACAGTTCTGATAACTGCATTAAGAAAAAATGCGAACTTTGTCTTAAAAGGCTAAATTTAATGGGTGTTTTATGGTTTGATTTTTTTTTTTTAAAGGGCTAAAGGTGATAATGGACTTAATACCAAACCACACAAGTGACAAACACCGATGGTTTCAGCTGAGCCGCAACCGGACTGGGAAGTACACGGACTACTACATCTGGCAGGACTGCATGCAGGCTGCTGGTTCCATCACTCCTCCAAACAACTGGGTAAGCACGGCAAGGGACTCCTGCCAGTCCCAAGCTGGATGCAGGCTGCCACATAGCAAAACCAGCTCTAACGTGATTGTCCCAGTGCTAAAAATTACTGTTGAGAGGTACAAACCCACGTTACTAAATGAACTCATGCAAGTTAAGATTTAAACAAGCTCAGGGAGAGGAGTTCCTACTCACACAGAAATTTTTCCTACTTCACACAGAATTAAAAAAAAAAAAACAACCTTTTGTTTCTCTACCTAAATCTTCATTCATTAAACAGCCAAAAAGGATAATTGTGCACAGGTTGTTCACAAGTTGTTCACACGTGTCCCCTCCTGTGTCTGGGTACTCAGCTCCAGAAGCTTCATCTCAGCCCCTCTGAAATCAGAGTTGGTGGGGAGGGAAAGCAAGCAGTGTGTTCTTGGCATTTTGTCCTTTTTTCTGGGAGGTCATCAGGCCAGACACTGTTACCTGTATATTTGAAATTCAAACTGATGCGTGCATGATTAGGAACTTGTCTGTTCTGAAATCTCAAGGTGGAATTAGTGTTTCATACCAGCTAGTGTGATTTATCTTTAAGCGTAGAGTTTTAAGAGCTCTCTTAGCTTTTAGAATTTCTTATTACAGGGATGATTATAAAGTTAACTTTTTAACATGCTGACTGTTGTTGGCACTTCGGAGGGATAACACCAGATTGCAGAAAGCTCTAAGTTAACAAAAGGTATTTTTCATAAGTTTTAGAGAAGACAAATCCAAAAGAAATGTTCCCACCTGTGTTTTCCCCTTTATTCAAATAATTCCCAGTGAAACTCTACTTTAAAAAAAAAAAAAAAAAAAAAGAGCGAGAACACTGAACAGGAAATACATGTGGCAAAGCACGAGTAAAGGGAGAGCAGCTAGCAGGAGAGGGAAATGTAAAGCATGAGTACCCAAATCTACTCAGAATACAGTCCATTGGTCAGGCAGCTTGTGCTTTTATCGTATGCTCGTAGTGCACCTCATCTCCAAAGCATGCACAGGAGTTAAGGGTCTGTTAAATGAGGAGTCCTGATTGTCCCCCTCCCTCCTGTGAGCAGGTGAGTGTCTTTGGGAATTCCAGCTGGCAGTTTGACGACGTGAGGAAGCAATGCTATTTTCATCAGTTTGGGAAAGAACAGCCAGACTTGAACTTTCGCAACCTTGCTGTCCGACAAGAAATCCATGTAAGTCTGTCACCCGCTGCGGCCCCAACAGCAAAGCACCTCTTTCGGCACTGAAATTCTCTGACTGCTTGTGCTACACCATTTACAGTCTAGTTGGAAGCCGTTCAGGGATGCCGGCGTAGGCGTAACGGTCGAGACAAAAAGGTGTCTGGACAAACGTTTATAAGCAAAACACAAAAGCTCTATGCTGTAACGCTTCCAGTATCGGAGCTACTTTATTCAAGTCTTTTTAATCTAAAAGCAAACAGCCAACCATAAAAAAACCTTACCAGTAAAACTGTCCTTGAGTCAAAAGTCCTGGCAGTGGGTGGTGTTGCAGTCCTCTGCATTTTAGGAAGGTATGACTATTCCTTTTTAAGTTTATAAGCAAAACGCAAAAGCTCTATGCTGTAACGCTTCCAGTATCGGAGCTACTTTATTCAAGTCTTTTTAATCTAAAAGCAAACAGCCAACCATAAAAAAACCTTACCAGTAAAACTGTCCTTGAGTCAAAAGTCCTGGCAGTGGGTGGTGTTGCAGTCCTCTGCATTTTAGGAAGGTATGACTATTCCTTTTTCTGCTGGCTTAAGTCCCCTGCTCTCACAGGTGCCCGACGAGATCCTGATGAGTTTTTGGAACAGGCTGTTGCACTTTAAAAGGAGCTCTTTCCCTTTCTCTT
>NW_010235986.1:4008-5212 GCF_000690775.1 Eurypyga helias
TGTTGCACTTTAAAAGGAGCTCTTTTCCTTTCTCTTCCCGCTAAGGGTGATCTTAAAGTGCTTTGATGCTTCAGGAACCCTCTGCTTTTCAGCCTGACCTTATTCACAAACTCTTCCTAGTTAGCTCTCTGTGAACCCGACTTGTCCTTCAGCTCAAACAGCTTTTCCCCTCCTTGTTTATCCTTTTTTTTTTTTTTCAGCTCTGACAACATCCCTTCCACTTTTGTCAAGCTAGATTAAATGGGGTGGGCTCTTCCAGTCTTCCCTGAAGTGAGGGACTCTCCATCCCTTTGCTGAGCCACTGTGTTCCTTGCAGCGCTTCTCGCCTGAGGCTTTGCTCAAATGGGGATGGCCAGAATGAAACAAATCGAGCAGATGCCTGGGCAGAATCTTGTGCAGTGGCACAAGAAGTACTCCCTCGTGTCCTAAAATGGCTGTTACTCGCTTTGAAGTTGGAGCCAGTGGTCGAATAATCTAATGTGACTGCTGTCGGGAAGCAGTTAACTGCTTTCAGCTCTAGATTCCATCAAGAGCCAAGGATGAAGGCACTTGGCGTGTTTGGGTGTTGTACCAAGCACAACAATTAACGGAGGGACTGACGGGGAGGGTGGAGTGGCTCTTGCACCGACCCCTGTGCTGCAATGGGCCTGAATTGCCCAAGTAGAGAGCTCAGATCTCTGCTGACACAAGGAGCAGTTAACTAGCCCCTCAGATGTAGGGACGGCACCTTGTTTTAGCAAAGATAAGCTCAGGAAAGATAAGCTGTTCAGGAAAGCGAGGCAATGCTGCTTTGAATGACAAGGAATGCCTGGGCTTGTGGATGAGGGAGTTTCGGCCTGTTTATACCTCTGATGGCGTTACAGGGGAGGGACAGATGGACGGCCCTCAGGGCAGGGCGGTGCTCCGATGAGGCCTTGAGTCCATCTGCATCACATCTCCCAGCAGACAGTACAGAATTCATTAAAATACAGGGAACTGGGCCTGAACTTGGGGAGTCTGACAGTTTGCACAACCACTGAACCTTTGCAGAGAGCACTCAAGAGGGACCGAACTTCAGAGTTGTTAAAGCTGGAGTGATGAAAACTGCAGAAGCGTAACAGCTGCTGAAGCAGGATCTAATTGTACTAGTGGTGACTGACCCCTGAATTTGATAGGGAAATTACACACCGATAGTAGCTGACTTGGTGTGCTGGGTTCAGTCAGG
>NW_010235987.1:0-804 GCF_000690775.1 Eurypyga helias
GCTCCGCCGGCTCCAGCGACAGCTTCGAGGGCTGGGTGAGTAGCCGTCGGGGGGGGAGAAGCTGGGGCCGTGCTCCAGCTCCGAATGAATGAAGGCGCTCGAAGGGTGCTCGCAAGGCTGGGGCTTGTCCTTGCACGCCTGTGTGGCGGAGGCAGGCAGCCTGGCCCGTGTGCCTGCGTTTGCACAGGTGTACCTTCACGTGTCTGTGCCCCTGTGCCTGGGGTTTGCTGTTTAAGCTGCTGTTTCAACTGATGTGTTTTGGGACTAAGAACAAAAAGCCTCAGCTGTCGTAGCTTGAGGGTCAGCATCCCGTAGCCAAGTCGTCTCTCCTGGTGGAGTAACAGAAAGGACCAGCGAAATACCCCTGCAAGACTCACACCATCGTGTACCCTCCCTCTGTTGCTTAGCACACGGAGATGTACTTGGAAACTTAGAAACCTGGGGCTGGGTGTATTTCTGCTCAGATCTACACAGGCTTGCACAATTGTTTGATGCGTGCATGCAACTTTGACTCCTCTAACAGAATGACAGGACTGGTCTTGTGTCTACTACGTACACCGCTGTGCTGGGTGAACACAGTTTCACTTACAGCTAATTCTGGGTAATTTCCGAATAGATGTCACTTGTATCTGACCCAGACAACCTCATTTCTGTCTTAGTCCCGATGGTAAGGGAAAGGAGTAGTACGGACTCTAAAGTTGTGCCTTTGTTTCCAATACTGTAACAGAGGAGGCAGTGGATGTAGTGATCCAGACTGTAGTTTGCTTGTAAGTGTTAAGTTAAAAAAAAAAAACCCAAACCCAA
>NW_010235988.1:0-23546 GCF_000690775.1 Eurypyga helias
GGGCGTCAACCACACCGACACCGAGGAGCTGTCGGCCGGCGAGGAGCACCTGCAGCGCTGCACGCAGCTCCTCCAGCCCCACCGCCTCTCCCCGGACTGCGTCTCCCTCTACATACAGGCCCAGGTGCGCTGGGGCCGCGAAGGCCCAAGGGGGGGCCTGGAGCGGGGCCGGGGAGGCGGGGGGCCTCGCTCTGTCCGCGGGCTGTATTTGTGCGCTGCCCTGACACGGTAAACCCTTGTCGAAAGCTGCCACTTGTTTGCTTTACAGCCTTGCCTGGTATCTCTTCATCTGTTAGTATCTTATTCCAGGTGAGAAAGTAACGGAAAGGAACGCTGTTAACGAAATTGGCTTTTACCGTATGAAGATTCACCAAAGGGCCTTTGCTCGACCCTCCGTCATGGCAACTGGTGTGTAGTTAGATACCGCCCTCTGGGCTCTAAATTAAACAGGGCAGCTATTTAGATGTCTGTGTCAGAACTGGCCACTCTAGTTAGGAAAGGCTTGGTAGGGCTTCCTTGTCAGACCCTGCAAGACTGTCAAGGAATTGCGTGTTCGTGGGGAAAGGGAGTAGTTAACAGTGAGTTGTCTTACATGGTTAAATTAACTGAGGTGTGTGGGATTCGTGACATCTGCTCACTCTCCTGGGTAAATGCTTCAAGTCTGTTACTCATTACAAGATCGGAGGTGTCCTGGGAGGCCAGGTACAGTAGGATAACATCTTCCCAGCACGTGTTGCTGGGGAATTGTTGCTTTTGTGGCTGGGGACCAGGGGTTCCACTGTGCTTCGGAACTGGTGCGTTGGAAGACAGTGCTTTTCTCTGTAGGGCAAGTGCTGTCCTTGGCGTGGGTTCTCCTGCTCTGGGGCCTTTCCTAAAGAGCAGGACAAAGTCTGTGCATCGCACGTGCAAAGTGCTGTGGTCCAGGAGAAGGTACGACTGTCACCGTTGGGTGTGCAGCTGAGAGCAGTGTTGATAAATGCGTGCCTTCAGCTTTCCATCCCAAGGGCTGTAAAAGACTTGAGGATTTAATAAACATTCTGATACAAAAGCAGTATTTGTGAACGTACTGGGTCCTGTAGAGTGTTTTGTCATGGTACCAACTTTGCTTTTGGAGGAAGGAGGATTCCTTTTTACCGCCGAGCCTGTTTCTGTAGCCAGACTTCTAATTCCAGAGCTTCTGCTTAAGGATGTGTATCACAAAATTTGGTCTGTTCTGGGCTCGGCCGGGGGCGAAGTATTTCTGTTCATAAACATCATGCTGTTTTTTAAAGAAGAAACAAATGGAATTGAAAGGGACACAGCAGTGGCACACAACTGCACGTTCTAGCACTTTTGAAGTTGTTTTTGTTTTTTCTTAGCCCTGTTGGATTTAGTAACACCGCTGCCTAGGAATTAGCACATCAGATGGGGACTGTCATTAATACCTTTATGTTGTTAACAAAATCAGAGGTACTTATTGTGAAAGGTGGGTTCACAGATGCAGTCGTGTTGCTGTGTGCATTGCTGTGATTGAAATTTGAAGGCAGTAATCTGTAGCTTTTGCATTTTAACGGTTCTTTTAATCTCTTTTCAGTGTTGTAAATACACAGGCATTTGTTCCCAGCATATCTTTCTCCCCTTCCATTTTTCTACGGTCTTGATGTCAAATTTCTAATACCTTGGCCCTTTTTATGATACTGTATTTGATACAAAAGCTGCACGGATCAGATGCAGAACATACTGTCTGGAAAGCGCTCGTTATTTGGACACACCAGTCCTAATTCAGCGCAAACACAGAAAGTTGTAGTTTGTTAGGTGACTTTTGTATGTGTTTGTCACCGTGTGAGAACCCTCCTCCTTAAGCAACTGGCGAAAAAATGAGCGGGCGCAAATTTTGCAGTCCGTTGTATGAGAATGCGTATGTAAGGATGATGGCTGATAAATTGTTTGGAGATGTGTGATGTAAATGGAATGTAGTGGCAAAATTATAATTTTGGTTTTCCTTTTACCTTTAGAACAATCTAGGTATCCTGTGGTCTGAAAGGGATGAAATTAAAACTGCCCAGACCTACTTGGAATCTGCAGAAGCCTTGTATAATCAATACATGAAAGAGGTACTGTGTTCAGCAAAACTGTGGCGGGTCTTTCTTTCACTTCCAGGTTTAGTAATCTTTGGGTTAAAAAAACCTCAAATGATGGAACTTGAGTTTCTGCACTTTGTAGCAGCTGCTGTGATACTCTGGAGAAGCGCTGTGATTTGTACTGCTCGCGTAGGAAGAGGCACGCTACAGCATCACTTGCTAATTTCAAAATGGAAAATAATTTTTCTTAAAACCAGTGAAAGCTCTGTGAATTGATAATCCCAAGTCGAAGCCAGGTAGAATTTGGCCTTTAAATAAGACTGTTCTTAATCTTATCTTGGAAAGGCTGTAAAATGTCAATCCATTGCTTTTGGTGGGAAAAGGAGACAAAACCAGTATGTGTGTGATTTGCTCTGACTGCGCACAGTATCCCGTAGAAGCAAGCAGTTCAGCTCCGTAGCCAGGAGGACAGCCTTATAAACAGCTAAACCCTCTGTGCATATTAAACAGCCTTCTGAGTTGTGGATTCTGCTGTGTGCCCACAAAGACTCCCTTGTGCTACTTTTAAGCTCTTTGCAAAGCTGTCCCTACACTGACTTGCCTCAGGACAGTTCCGGAGTGAACTAAAAACATTTGTGGCCCTAAAGTCCACAGTGTCTGTTTCTCAGGACAGCTATAAAGGTTGGGCAGAGCTAAGTTAATGAAATTGCAGTTTGGGTTCTACATGAACTTAGTTTATAGCAGGGATTGTTCTTGTGGAACCTGTGGACGGGGTTAGTCTTCATGGGTTGGTTACTGCCGCATTCCCACCTTTGCAGCCGTGCTGGTCTGCAGCGACAGGAGAGGTAGTGGATCTGGAAAAAAAGAGCCTGTTTGTGCTGAAAAGCTTGTCTGTTTATTTTCCGCCCTCTGGGTTGGTTGGTCTAACTGGAGGTAATACTTCTCTCTACGGACGCTCTCCCCAGTTTGTTCCCGATGTCCGGCTTTGCTGTTCATACCCAGCCAGGTGTAATACTGTTAACTTCCACCGCGCCGCTGAAAGATTTTGGCACTTGCTTCAGGGGCTGTGAAATTGAACTGGTACTGTCACATATGTCTGTGCTACCAAATACCTCATATTTTCATTGTGGGTCTTTATCAGAATGGTTAATTTTTGTTAGTAGTGGCTAGTGGATATTCCTCCTGGGGCTTTGCTGCCTGACGAGGGTATACACAAATGGCTGTCGATAAGCCAACGTCAGATCACTTGTATTTTGACATCAGAGCATTAATTTTTAGATACAGGAAGGAGACAAGGGTCTTGCTTACCGTATCATTTCAGTTGCTTTCCTTGTTGATGTCAGGTCATAGGCGTGCCAGAACACACTGCAGATCCCGTTGGAGGGTTTGGGAGCCTTTGTCTCTCTAAACAAAATAAGGTGGAGGGTTGTAAATTCACATCTCGGAAAATGAAGAGGTATAAACAGAAAACCCTAAAGATTAGAAGGTTACATAAAAATCTGCAGCTCTGGTAGGTTAAGCACTCTTATTTATTTGTCTGTGTCTGCTTCAGAGCCATTTGTTTATCTTTGAAGATGAATAAACCATTTCCATTAAAAGCAAACAAGCAAATCCTTTCAGGACTTTTTTTAATGAGAAGAAATACAGATGTGGGAATGTTTTCTTCCCTATAAAGCGCATGTATGCTCTACCTTTCCTGCCCGAGTCCATATTATCTTATGAAAAGTGTCTCTAGACTGCTTTTTGTTGCCTTACTTTCTCTTGGGATAAGAAATAAATGGGGTTAGGAAAGGACTAGGAAAGCTGCAACTCAGCTGGGCTCTGTTGCTGTCAGGCATGCTGAACATCCCTCAGGGTGCACTGTGTAGGGGAAAAAAGGCACCTTTTAGAAAGACACCTTCATTTGAAGCGTTTCAGAATTGGCATCTGAAGTTTTACGTAGTGACAAAGGAAGTCAGATAAACAGAGACTGAGTAAGGTGGCCATAAGCAGTGTGAGTCTGTGGGGCTTGCGGGTACGCTGACTCTGACCCTAGTGACCGTTGTTTTGAGGCAAGGTTGAACAGCCCACTGCTGAAAGGTGTATAGTTGTCGCTGTTCTGCATTCATCCCAGGAACTACTGTCACAGAACGCGCAAAAATAAGTTTCACATCGGCTGCTTCCGTGTGCATGGCGATATCTTACTTTCCCTTCTTGATCAAGGAACAAAACCTATTTTGTATGTGTCACCAGATCTATCTGTGCAGCTTCATCCTCCTCAGACCTTGTCTGCTGCCTCCTCGATGCGTTGAGTAGCCGGGGAATGAAGGGAGTCGTTTCACCCCGGCAGGAGCAGTTTTGCAGCAGGTCTGCTGAGCGCTCTGCGCGTCATGTTCTTTGCAGTACTTCCTGCAGGATGTTCTCTTGCCACGGACAGCGCAGCTGGGCAAACCAGTATTTCACACCTCAAGTCACGCTTAGCACAAAATCGATGCTTTAAAACACACTGCGTTATTGTACAAAATAAGGACACCCCGTTGTAGCTCTGTGGGGTCCAGGTTGAGTGTTTCTGGCACAGGTAGCGTGCATTACTTTGAAATATGTAAGGAGAAGTCTTCTGCAAGCTGAAAACCCCTGTCATTCCAGGTGGAATCGTGGCTGTCTTCCTCAGAGTCTCCTGAGTTTCATGGAATTCTTCCAGAGGTGTGACATTCCGATAGGTGTAGCTGTGTTGTGTGACATTTTGGGCTTGAAAAATGGTAAATCGCCTGCAGCCAGGAGAGGGAGCACTGTGCTACGAAGTGAGAGAAATGTCGTTTACTGAGCGTATCCTGTACTCTTGCAGGATGGAAATCCTCCCCTGGATCCCAGTGAACATTTCATGGCAGAGGAAGAAAAACTCACAGACCAAGAAAGATCCAAAAGGTGGGTGCCTAACAGCGTGCCTGGGTTGTTACTGCCTTTTTCATTTCTAAGGGTGTGTTTAGGGAGGGATAGGAAAGAAGCAATCTAAAGGGCCGGTTGTCGTTTTTTTCCAGATTTGAAAAAGCCTACACGCACACTCTGTATTACCTGGCACAAGTCTACCAGCACCTGGAGATGATCGAGAAGGCTGCGCAGTATTGCCACACTACTCTGAAACGGCAGCTTGAGTACTGCGGCTACTACCCGGTAGAGTGGGCGCTCAATGCTGCCACTTTGTCGCAGTACTATCTCTCTAAGGTAATACACCTCGTGCGTTTGTGCTGTCATGAGGTCGCCGCTGTCAGGTAAGACGAGCGTTTAAAGAGCTGTTTGAGAGAGGGCTCCGTGGCAAACTGAAAATGGGCCGCTCTGAGCTCCCGAGTTGTGTTTGGCCATGAAACGTCCGTTAGGCTCTTTTCTCAAGAGGACATGGTGGCTTTCTTGTGGTGGCAGTGGGAAAAATGAGCAGGGTGTAGGCAGAGAAAAAGCTCCACAGCTTATGAAGTATCAGCAGTGATGTGACTTGATGCTCCTAAGTAAAACTTCAGGGTTATAATCAATTAATTTGGAATTCTCCTGTAATTATGTTGTTCTCTTACAATAATGAGTTTAAACACGAAAACATCTGAGGGCCAAGGTATTGCACACCGCACGTTTCCTATAAATCACTGTCCTTTGTACCTTAGCATGTGCTAAGACTTGATTGAGCCGACGTGAACATTAAAGTGAATATGGAAGAAGGGGGCTGTTTGCTTCCACAGATCTGTGTTGACTGTAAATAATCCATTGTGCTAGGAAATACTTCAGTTTTATTTAGGAATTTCTATATTCTAGACTACTCGGACACTTTTCTGATGCTTAAGGCGTCGGCCGTGCCGAAGCCAGTTCATGCTGATCTCAGCCGTAACCCGTAACTTCCGCGTCTCTTCGATGCGTGGATAGCGCTAATCGCTAAACAACACGCCACCAAACAGCAGCGAAGGAATCTACATCTGACTCGTTGTGTTGACTTGTGTGTCCAGCTCGTTCCGACTAACGCCCCGTGATACGATCTTTACCACAAGGAAGCGATAGCAGCGCGGGTCGGAGCAGTGAAAACGTTCGCAGCGCGTGTGTCTGATATTAAAAGCAAGGCTTGCTGTTGTGGCTGTGGTAGAGAGAAAATACCAGGAGTATTTTCCAATAGTAGATGTGGAAAAATTGTGTCTTTTCTTCCAGTGCCCAGGGGAATATGCTCCAGAGCCTCTCAGTTCTGTCGGTTCCCTTGTGTTGAGGTGTCTGTACTGAGGCGAGGGGTTTAGCCGGGCTGAACCTTTGCTTGAGCTGCTTCTACCGGTGCTAATCGCTGCCGTTTCTGTTTCTCTCAGCAATGCTTTATGGAGTCCCGGCACTGTTTGGCAGCAGCCAGTGTCATCTTCAGCCAAGCTGGACAGGTGCCATCTGCTGAAGACAGTAAGTTCATATAATAGTTTTGAATCAAATGCCGTGACTTAGGCATCGTGGCTACATAGCGTTAGAAGTGAAGTCTAGCAGTATGGACAAAACTTACCCCGGCGTTCATTTTCTAAGAGCTTTTCCATTAACAATGAAATGGAATGTTCCTAAAGGTCTGCTACTACGGCTTAAGATTGGCTGTGAGTAAACCCTATGAGGAAGGATTCACGTGCTTCTTGCTGGTGTCTCAGAAGGTGCGCCAGAATAAAAGTGAAATTTAAACCCATTTCAGTAGTGGCAGTGTCTCGCTTCACCTTGTTTGTCCTTGTAGGTGTGCTTAAAATGCAGCTTACCTTTGCTTCTCCGTGATCGGAGGGCAGTGATTTAAGGAACCAAACCAGATGCCTCTTGGGAATACTTTTAAAAGAAGGAGGGAAACTGCAGCTCTTAAAAACCACAAATCCAGAAGTTACCTTTTCCCTCTCTTTTGTTCCTGAATGCTGCAGCCTCATTAGTGACTCTTTTTGGTGTTGTCGCTGCCCTCCTCACTGTTTTGGGTATTGATGCAAAGGAACAACTTTGTGGTTCAGCGCAGAGATCAGATCAAAAGAAACTTTTCCAGACCTGACCGCAATTTTAAGAGCCTGTGGTTGCACGACAGTGTCAGTACTCGACATAAGTTCTCTGGTTTAGGCTTAGTCTTTGCTTATCTGCAGCACAGCCTTTCATATTCTGTGTCCTGGGCAACGGAAAGCTTCCAATCAGTAGAGCTTTTGCTCCTGGAGAGTGGGCAAGTACCCAGGGTAGCCCCTGTGTGAGCTCACAACTGGCTTTGAACGGTGAATATAGTGGTTAACTTGTAATGGTTTGAGCCCTTTAGAACCCAAGATCTTTAATCCACTGATGTCATTTCCGGTTAAAAAATAACCTGAAGAGAGACAACTGAGTGTTACTTCATTGAAGTTCAGTGACAGCGCATTCACTTAATTGCTTTTCTCTTAGCTCAAAAGGTAGAACTCTATGCAGTTGCCTTTCTTACTATTTAAGTACGTTGAGGATGATGTTCAGAGAAACAGGGCCATCAGGAGTCAGGTTATCCCTTAGGCTGTTTGAAAACAGGATATTGGGAAATACTCAGTAGGTCTGAATGAGTGTTTATGGGTTTCCATAGCTGCCTGAGTGCACTGTTGTCAGAGTTCACAAATACGGTACTTAAGCCAAAAACCGAGGTCATGTTTTCGGTAGGTGTGGAGAAGCACACAGTGCGTTGTAGTCTCAAGGTCAGATGCATGACTGGAAGTGATAGAGAAGAGTCCTGTTTTCAATTGTACTTTGTAGATTTCTGGTGTGATTTTTTTGGTCAGGTCAACAAACTACTCCTGTCTTGACTTCCTCCCACACCAAACAGGAGTAGTGATACCTCTGTTTCCGTGGGGTAAGCGTTTATCCTGTTTTCCTGCCCACGGTACAGGGAGCTGGGCTGTGGACTTGAAGATCCTTACGCAGAAAGTTCTGACTTCCAGAATGACTGGTACGCTGGCCACTCGCCAGCACGTTGATTTTATCATGTTAATGAGAGTATAAACAAACACATATTTGGTAAAGATGCCTTTTTTTAGACTCTCAACAATTATTTCCTTAGTAAGAACAACTTGATTGGCTTTAGTGAAAGATAGTGAAAGCAGTGGATCTGCCGCTGAAGTTGGCTTTATATTTGGTGAGCAGGGATGTTGGTGTCCCCTCGTTGTTCCGCTAAGTCACTGCCTTCTGCCTAGAGGCTGGGGAATGAGTTCTCTTTGAAATCCATTGGGTTTCTGAAAACATTGTCCTGAGGCATTAGCAGTGCTGCTACTTGTAACCCTGGGGAGAAAAATACAGAAGCTGGAGAGCTAATGGATCTTAGGTTGGTACCAGGGACGTGAACCAAAGGCAGTTTCCCCTGCTTTTGTTCCCTGTTTTGGCAGCAAGTCTGGGGCCCACTGTAACAAAGACGCCCTAATTATCCTCAGAAACAATGACTCGGCAGGCAGCTGAATCGCAGAAGACAAATTCTCCCAATTTCTTTCTCTTTGTTAGAGAGAGACGTGAAAATCTGTTTCCAGTAAGACATCTCAAAGGTCTTTTTAAACATACGGTAGCATTTTTTTTTGTTGTTGTTTGAAGAACATGTGCATGACAAATCCATGTTAATCTGTATGGTTTTCTACCAGAATGACAGTTTGCACAATTATTATATAAACTGACATGGAGGGCATGTTTCTGTCTAAAAAAGAGGAAAAATTAATTAAATACCAGTAACAGGCGCTTTGCGTGGGACGTTTGAGGTTCTTGCTGGAGTGCTTGACTTTTCTCTATAGGTTTTTGTGGTTTTGTGTTTATGTCCGTTCAATAGGTGAAGCAGAGCAAGACCAACAGGACCTTCAGCAGAGAAAAGCCAAAATTGCAAGATGCTGGATTAAGTATTGCCTGAATCTCCTGCAAGGCGCTCGGAAATTACTTGAGGTAACCAAAAATCTCTTCTGTAGCTGTCGTAGTTTAAAAACAAAGCCTGTTTTGGTGTAACAGGAGTCAGTTCAGAGTTGGTAGCAGATGATAAACAATTACCTGGTGAATAAGACAACAGATACTTGCGATGCAGCAGGTATTTCATAGTGTGCTTTGACTTCAGTGCAGCCCTGGAAAATAAGCAGGCGTAGGGGAGCAGCTCCGTGGTGGGATCAGTGCACTGCCTATACAGCAGCTTCACAAATTTCCCTCCTCTCCCCTGCGTTTGCTTGTGGCTTGATTTGGCAGTTTGCTCCTTATTTGCCTGCTGGTAAGAACATCATCTTCACACACAACAGTTTGTGTGCTGGTGTTCTCCTTCATTCAGGCACTCGATTCATTCCAGCGTTCATTTCATTCACGTAATCGTTCCTTCGAATGCTTAAAACGCGTCATTTGCTGAAATGCTTGGCAGAAGCAGGCCCTTGGGCTTCGCATTTACTGTTCTGGCTGTGTTGTCACTCAGGGTAGGGAAGCTAAGTCAGCTTAGTGTTACGTTTTTACAGAACCGGGACTAAATGACACGCTATTTTGTGAGTGTGAGGTTTAATATGCACCGTGTCTTCTCTTCTGGCACGTTGCTGGTTTGTATTTCAAAGGTAACTCCGAAATAAATTGATTCAGAGTTTGTCGCTCTTGGTAAGCGACGTGCATATTTAATTAGTATGCTTTGTTGTTTCAGGATAACATAGGAGAGCTGGATCCAGACAGGCAGCTGGAACTTAAAGCCCAAAGGCAAAAAGAGGAGGATGAAAAAGAGAAGGGCAGGAAAAAAGCCGTCCTTTTTGGGACGAGTGATATCTGTGACTCTGTCTTAGCCATAGAAGAGAAAGTGAGCAGCGTATATCCTTTAGATTTTCAAGAAGCCAGAGAAGTCTTCCTCGTTGGCCAGAACTATGTTCAGGAAGCAAAAGAGTTCTTTCAGGTTGACGGTTACGTCACTGACCATATTGAGATTGTTCAGGATCACAGCGCATTGTTTAAGGTACTCGCTTTCTTTGAAGAAGACTACGAGAGGCGCTGCAAAATGCACAAGCGTAGAATAGACATGCTGGAGCCTATCTACGCAGACTTGAATCCCCAGTACTATCTCTTGATCAGTAGGCAGCTGCAGTTTGAGCTGGCTGACACCTATTACGAGATGATGGATTTGAAGGTGGCTATCGGGAACAGGCTAGAGGAGCTAGACACGCACACCATTAAAAAAATCAATTCTCTGGCGCAGTTAGCGATCAAATACTATGAACTCTTCTTGGATTCGTTGAGGAACCCAGATAAGGTGTTTCCTGAAAAGCTCGAGGAGGATGTTCTTCGCCCTGCAATGGTGGCTAAATTCCATATTGCGCGACTGTACGGTAAGCTTATTACTACGGATAGCAAAAAGCAACTGGAAAATATACAGACGTCGTTGGAATATTACACATTTCTGGTAGACTATTGTGAGAAGTACCCAGATGCTGCCCGTGCCGTCGAAACCGAACTGGAACTCAGCAGGGAGATGGTGGGTCTTCTCCCAACGAGAATGGAGAGGCTAAGAGCAAAGCTGTGCCCGTTCATATAAGCGCTCGCCTTGAAGGGGATGTGCGCTGCTGAAACGATATCCGTCAAAACCCGTGCTGTCGGACACCTGCCGTACCGCGGAGACCAAGCTGCCTGCAGCTCGGCGGTCCGCCCGGAGCCTGCTGTAGTTTAACTTAGCGAGAACCCCGGAGCTCTCCGGATCAGTAGCTCACCCCCGCTAACGGTATAGACCTGAAACGTAAAGTGAACGTCCAGCTCACGCCTTGCATTGTTTCTCCTCTGTGTAAATAGAGGCACTTCCTTCCTTATGTTTTTGCCCTTCGGCATGTGGTTCGGTGTCTCAGTGGAGTGCTGTATGAAAATCGTTTCTCTTAAGAGAATCTGCTACTCTGGGAACACTACAAACTTCTACTCTAAGAACCATGAGGCACGTTCTCCCAACTAGAATATATTTTATCTCCTCTAACCTTTGTCCCCAGGAAACTTCATCCCTGTGAAGGGAACTTTGTTAGTTTCAGTATTTATTTTGTATGTTGCTCAGTATTTTTTCCCCTGTTAATCAAAACCGAGTTGATAGAGGCTCAGTAAATGGACTAGCTTGGCTACTTTTCAGAGTCCTTAGAATTCAGTTTCCTTCTGTCTTACTAAGGTATGATATACTTTACAACTTTGGCCAAAATAAATGGTTGTGAAAAGTGTTTCCACGTGAGTGTCTTTGGTAAAAACACGTGAGCAATTGGAAATGCCAGAACCAATAGCAAGCAGCAAGCTTTCTTGTGGTGGGAGGAGATAGCTTGCTCTTAATACACCGTAGAGAATTCCCAGGGTAGAGGTGCTGTGCTCTGGTGCTCCAGCAAGTTGCCAAATACAGCTCAAAGGCCTGGGATGCCGTGGAAGGCTTCTTACCCTGCGTTGGTCAGGGAGCCCAGGCGCTCTCTGAGAGGAGCTGCGAGTGGGGACCTCTGAAATTCCTGCAGATCCCAGCGCTATTCCAAAGCTGCCTGCGTGCCGCTGATCACTGACTTCTCTGTCCTAGTGGGCATTAAGGACCTGGATGTGTTCCTCATCTTACACAGCCCCGTTATCTTCTTGTTCTAATTTAGCCACCTAATTACTCTTCACGGAAAACCAGGCTGCATTCCTGACCCCAAATGTGCGCAGAGGTTGTCTTTGTATTTCTGGCATCCGCAGGAGGGTTATGAACCGGGACCTTCTTCAGATGAAACGTAGGCTGAGCACATTGTCCAACGGTGTGTTATTAAGAGATCGTGGGCAGAGATGCCAGGGGATACGGGGGAAGTGAAGTGGTGATGGGTTGTGTGCACCAGCAGCCTTAGCGCTCTCAGGTTCGTGGGAAGATGTTTACAGCCAAAGGGGGTGTGGAAGGAGACCTCACAACCGGATTCTTCCAGAAAGCACAAAAAACAAGGGGGGGAAAAATGACGTTAGCGTGGAGGGGGTGAGGGAGAAGGATGTGCAGGCAAGGCAGCCGGTACACCTTAGACGGGTGGTAAAGGTGTCGAGCTTGCAGAATTCTCCGCAGAAGCCTCCTAACGGCAAACAGAGTCCCGGAAACGAGAGGCATCAAAGCTGAAAACCAGACCAGCTACCTGCACACACACGGAATGGGGGAGGGTCTGCACGTGCGTGTTGTTTGTTCTACTCCATAACCCTCTAGTCAGCCTTCAGGAGTTTCTTCTCTGCCGTCAGATCCCCAATTCAGTTCTTCCCGTGGCCTGAAGGTGGGGCAGCCTGTGGTTTCTCAGCGAATCCGTTCTCAGCAGGCTGTATGCTGCGTTATTTCTGTCTATGGGACCCCTGTCCCCTGAAGATGCCCCAGCACGGTTCAGCCTTGCAGCTGTTCCCAAACACGGCAGGAGGACGGGAACACGTATCGTATGAATGCGTACGGCCTTAGAGAATGCCCGTTCTTGACTCCTGGAGTAAATGTTGGAGTTTACTCCACCACCTGAGTATATTTTATCACTGGAGACTATTGTGGCAGATGCTCAGCACAGGTCCTCACACTGTAGTTCTTCTAAGGCATGGCTTTTCAAGGAAACCTGAATAATTCCTGTTTGTTCAGTGATTTGGGAGAACTGAATTTAAGTAAGCTTGTGTATTTAGCTTAAAAAAAGGGGGGGAGGGGGGGAAGGGGGAGCTTGTTGGATTAGGCAGCAAAGCTCCCTGCAGGAATGTTGAGTTTTAACTGTAAAGTATGTGTGAGGTCAGGCATTTGTTTCAAAGATTAATTAAAGATTAGATTCCCGTGAACTCCATTTAACCTGCTTTTTTATTCCTTTTTGTACAGCAAAAAAAAAAAATCTTACAGCTGAAACCTTCCTTCTGTTGTTCTGCTAGGTTTTTTTTTTTTTCCTCCTTACCCAGCATAAGCAGCGAGGTTTACAAGAAGCCCATGTTTGTCCAGAATTCGTATCGAGTGGGAGATCTCTTGAACGGGGGAGGCTCTAACCTCAGCGTGCTCCAAATAGCACACAGCACTCACGAGAAGTAAGTTGGCTTCATCAAAAACGCAGCTTTGTTTAAATTGAAATGCTCTTAATTCTCGTGCTGGATAGAGCCATGGTATGTGCTGTGAAATGGGTCAGTCGGGAAGACTGTGCTGTGCTTAAGTATTTCGGGAGAAGAAGGAACCAGTGCCTTGTTCTCTGCCTACGGGCCCGTCGAAGGAGGCTCAGCCTTTTTATTCCCTTGACCCCTCAAGGGAAGAACCAGAGGAGAGCGGCAGGAGGTGACAGCCGTGTCCTTCGCTCTTCTCCCCTGTTCTGCCAGCTGAAATACCGGGGGAGCGGGCAGAAGGGAGCCCTCACTTCCCATTCGCAGCAGGAAAGCGGGTCACCCGTGTTGCAAGGGGAGCAGCGGCGGTTGCGGCTTCCGTGTGGCAAAAGCCAAAAGGTCGCCGGGCTGGTTCGCTCCGTTCGCCTGCCGGCGGCTTCTCCGCTGGGAGTTCTGGTGCTGGCGAGGCCGACGCTTGCTCTCTTTATCTGAAAACAGAGCTGCCTCAGTCTATCAGTGCAGCGCTGGCACCGGGTGTGATTGCTGCTGCGCTTCCGCCTCCGGAAACACTGCAGCAGCCTGATTAAGCTCGACGTCAGGCAGACAAGGCTGACCTCGTACCGCGTGGCGTTGCGCGTTTCGGTTTTGTTTGGTGTTTTCCTGTCGCTCGGCACGGGGAGAGCGAAGATGAGCTTGACTCGTGCATTTCTTTGAAAAGACCGAGCTAGTCGGGGTTATCTAGATGTTTTCTGTGGAATTTTTCATTCCAGAATGCCCAGAAATAGTCCTGAGAAGGCAAACTTAGGCTGGCAGCTCACGAGGCCGGCCCTTCTGTAGGTTTGAAGTTACAGAACTAAAGACTGTTATGTTAAAATCAAGTGCGTAAATTTGCGGTGGGAAGCGTTTGTCAACTTTCTTTCCTCTTCAGTTGCAACACCTTTGGCTGCTGTAGAGCTCGCCGCAAATGACTAACGCAGGTTTTACGTTTGGTTTGAAAGCTGCTTTTTACGTCCTTCCCAGGAACTCCTTCCCAAGCGCCTGCTAGGACTTGTTGATTCCCCAGTTTGGCTGGTGGTTTCCAGCTCTCCCTTGTCATGGCTGGGCGCACAGGCAGCGGTTTCCTGACAAGGACTGTTTGCCTGGCTGCCTTTTTTTCCAAAACCATTGTTTGAATGCGTCTTTCCCGCTGAAATCCAGATGATGTGCCGGAGGGACCGTTGGGATACTAAACACAGCATGTTTTGCAAACGCCTTGCCTTCAGAGTGGAGGATGTCCGTGGTATCGGGCATTTGTTTAGAGAGAAGTGGCCGATAACCGGCGCCATAACGCCAAAGACCTCAATCGTTCCGGTGTTTTTAGCCACGTTTGAAACACTTAGCGCTTGAGTTTGGGGCGTTTGATATGCACAAAGTGCTTAAAGTCTTTTTTACGTGCTCATTGTCCTGTAAGAGAGACTTCCTGGCATCATGCCAGGATTTCACTAGTTGGGGTTTTTAATGCAATTTTCTGCTGAAACGGAGGGATTTGGTGAGTGACTGAGTGCAACGTCGCGATGGGCATGTGATGGGTGAGCTGATCTTAGTCACCGAGCGCCGTCAGAGGAGTACAAGCGTTTGCGTCAGAGGGCTACTCCGAGATCCACGGATGAAACACGAGGCAAAAAACCAAGGAATTGACAAGATTTCCTGCACGCTAACTGTCTGGGAGGGGAGCAAGAGCAAGCGGTTCCCAGGCAGGGTCCTAGAGCGCTCAGTGTCGGCCACGCATTTCCTCCTGCTGTCCTGGAGCCCCTCTCTGGGCAGCCAGTGGGTTCAGCAAACACTGGAGACGTTTCACGGCAGCCCACGAGAGGATGCAGTCAGGTGGGCCCAGAGCCTCCTTCTGCTAGAAAGCTGGAACTTCTCAAATAAAAGGAGGGGTAGTGACACCCTAGAAGGAATGTCTGGTTTGGACAAGGAGATGGAAATGGTGAGGCTGGATCTGATTGCCAGCACGTGGTTTGCAGGCTGCGGGAGAGGAGAGGGCCATGGAGAACAACGTAACCCCCTGCCAGCAAAGTTTGCGCTGAACGCCAAATCTTTACCAATGGTTTGTGAGCAGACACCTAGCCCCGATACTGTCACACGTCGCCATCCATCTTCCCCGTCCACATCTGGAACTTTGGGCAAATAGCTCTCAAATCCTTTTTCTTTTAACTTCTCCCTGTGCTTTGCCTTAGTGTTTTCTTACGGCACAGAGCTGCCAACGTTATGTAGGGCTCGTGGAAAGCTACGTTGCACCATGAAGGCACAAGGTATTGTGAGCGCGAGGGTCTGGTGAGTCTCACCTCCCTGGTCAGCCTGTCCTGGTCTCCCCACTGCCCTCTTTGCTGGAAGCGTTAGATGAGACGAATCTTGCCCGTGGCTTAGCTTTCCATGCTGGCTGACCCCCGTCTGAGTCCTCTTCTGTGCTAGAAGAGATGAAAAAACAGAGCTATTATAGAGCCTGTCTCTTTAAAGTGGGAAAAGGCAAAAAATGCCTTTTTTCCCCTAATTAATGCAAATTGCGTTTTCTGAAGGGATGCACTCATCTCGAAATCCCCTGCGCTGCCAAGGGCAGAGCAGCTTCGTCAGCACGGCCGGCTGCTTCTGAACCGGGGGGACGGCAGTTTGGAACGCGCCGCTTCGTGCCGCAGCAGCGTGCATCCCGAGAGCACGGAGCAGATCCTTCACAAGGAGCTGGGTGGGCTGGGGCCTGCCCACCGCCTCAAGTAGCCCTGGCAGTGCTTGTGTTCAGAAATAGGCTTGCACTCATGCAGGGAGTGGAGCTAAGGTGAGCTGCTCAGGGTGGATCTATGGGGGAAAGAACCCAGGGCTGATCAAAAAGCATCTGAAAGGTGCCGAGCAACTCCCTCGCGTGAGGTTGTCCCGGTGCTGGGGAAACCATCGTACGGAAAAATGGCTGCGTCTCGTACCCAGGTAACCGAGCTCGAACCAGCTGCGTATGCAGCAACACCAGCTGGTTTGCGAGGAAAAGACACTCCTGGAGAAGTACCAGAGACACAGCGCACCAGGCCTTGCTTTTAAAACATCCTTGTCCCACAGTGTCTCTCTCCCTCGTTAATTCTTTATGGTTTTAAGGGTGTTTTCCCAACAGGCAGCTGTGTGAAGGGATTCCCTTCCCCTTTGCTCCGCTGTGCGGGTCCTGCTGGGCACTTCCACCGCAAAGCTGGTTGGTGCTGCTCGGGGATGAGATTTGGAGAAAGGAAGGATGGCTACTGAAATTCCCTCCCTAATCAGAAGCTGGAGCTCGGCTGCTGTGTTGTGTCTTAATAAGTTGTTGCTTTTAGGCTACAGTCCTGAATTTGCCAGCCAAAATCTCCTGCTGCGCCGGGCTTCAGCGCGTGGGAGCAGAAAGCAGCACACCTCAGGCACGAAGGAAAGCTGCCTCCTGCGGGACTGGCCCGTTGCTCAGTTAAGGTTTTTGGCAGAGGGGAGATTGCTGGTGGGGAAAGGCCGTTGGCAGCTTCCCGTCAGTCGGGGTCTGCGTCCGATCTTGATGCAGCTGCGACTTTCCAGCGCAGATCTCTCCCTGTGAGCTTGTTGATCTTCATCATGGGAAAAAACAAGGAGTCGCTCTTCTGTGTGATCTAGATGGCAGTGAATCTCAGATTTCTACGTGATGCACATGAGAGTTAATGATTTCTTGCAAGATGTGAATCTTATCTTCATGGGCCAGGTCCTGATACTGCCCTCAGAGGCAAGAGGAGGGGGGGCAAGAGAGGCCGAGGGATGCCACGTACAGCCCTGCTGCACATGCCCTGATGCTCTGGGTACGTGGGTGAACACAGGGGCCAGGCGCTGAGCTCAGATGTGACCCAGGTTAGGAATTCGTCTTTGCTCAGGGCTGGATTTAGAAATTCCCCCGGATCAACCCAAACCTCCCTCCCTGGGTTGCCAGCTCTTTGCTATTTTGAGGCAGGATATATTTTTGCTTTCAGTCCCCAGAGGTTGGTTGGACGTGAGCTGGTGTCAGAAAGCATCCTTTAAATCTGGTTGGGCTGCCTGCCTGGAGGGGAGCTTGCTGCTGAGAAGAAGGGGAGTCAGGGTGATTTTGGGGTGTTTAACAGGGCAGCTCGTGGGTAGTCTCTGAGATAGATCAATGCGCTCAAGGCCTGTTGGATGTCCAGGTCTGACCAATCTCGTCCCACCTCAGCAGCGAGTGGCGGGGAAAGAAACGTGTTCTGCCTTCCCAAAAGACAAGTTGGGCAACAGAAGCGCTCCTCCTACCAAGCCAGCTGCCGTTCAGACACTCGCCCCTTTGCTCAGTCTGACCTCTATGTTGATTTCTGTTGCCATCATTTCGCCCCCTTTTCCAGCTCTGCTCCTAACAGATGTAGCCTGGCTGCTCCCCGAGCAGTGACCTGTGCAAAACACGTATTTCCACTTTCCCAGCGGAGCGAACAAGGAGCTGAGCATCGCAGGCAGGGCCCAGCACTTTGGGACCCCTGGCTGCTCCAGTCACTGTCGGCTTCGCTGCTCCGCTGGGGAGGAGCATTCGAGGAGTGCAGGGGTCAGCCTGGACCTCCCTGAGCTCCCACCACCTGGGGCAGGGGCAAACCTGACCCCTGAGAACAGAGCAGTTAGGATTTATCTGATTTCCGAGCAGTTATGAATGAGAAACTTCCTTATCGGGACCCCCCGTCTGGACGGCTATCTCCTCGCCTGCGTGCCTTGCTGATAAGCACGGGGACCGTGGGTGCCCCTGCACCCATGGAAGCCCATCGGCTGTCTGGCTGCTTGTCGGAAATACAGGCTGCAAAGCACACCTGCGTTACTGGGTGAGGAAAAGCAGCAGGGAGAGTGGCCCAACACGGCTCCATCGGACTGTTCCTCCGGATCGAGCTGCGCCAGCAGCATTTATCTGGGCTAGAGCAGGGCAGGAGTTGGTGTCCACCGAAGAACCAGCCTAAACACCCCTGTGATGCCCCTCTGGGTTACTGAAACGGGTCTGTTGGGGATTTTTTTTTTGCCCTACATCCCCTGCCCTCGACAGCAGGATGGATGGCCTCGTACCAGGCACTCCTGCAGTGTGGTCCCCATTTAGTGATGCTACTCCTGAAGCTCACTGGGAGATACAACAGCCCCAAGAGTTACGAGCAGTCAGGCGTTAGCAAGTGTTTGTTATAGCAAGGGGCTATTCCCGGATTTTACAGGCACCCGATGAAGAGTTCAAGGTGTCTGGTTGTCGGCCTGGGCGCACAGTGCTGAGGCAGCCCCCTCCCCCCGCCTGCCCCCCACTCCCCCAATAATTAATGCCTTGGAAAAACGCAAAGCTCTTAATCTGCTTCGCACGTGACTTGAAAATAATGGCAGCGCTTCAGTGCGGTAGTTGTCTGAAACGCGATCGGTGAGCAGTGTTTATGGAAAAATGCGGGCAGGAGGTGAGCACGATTCCATCGTATCGCTACAATATTCGAAATCTTCTCTCTGACCTGAAGGCACGAGCTGCGTTATCAAATATCTGCTTCTCAGTTATTTTCTCCTTTTTTTATAGACTTATTCTGTCGGGGCATTTAATCTTCCAATTTACATGCAGGATCTGTGCAAGAGGAATATTATCCTATGAACCTTCCTTGTTACAGGAGGTAGATTTGAGGCAGCTGATCAAGGTACAGTGACTCTCCTCTGTGGATTTAAAATATTTGGCTTTAAAAAATCCTTTCTCTCTTAGGCTCTGGTAGTCAGGCAATGGCACATTTTGGGGTTAGCATTCCAGTATAGTATAGCTTGTGGGCTGTTCTCTCTGCTGGTTGACTTTCTGCAACTTGTGGCCTCTGGCTCAAGACAGCATTTGTTATTTCTTATTATTTGCATCTTATGTCCCGAGTGGCTTACAGAGAGGTAAATAACCGCACGGCGTTCCTTGGGCATCCCATGACGCTCCACAAAGGGCATGCTAAGACTTCCACATCCCAGATTGCTTCAGCTCCAGGCCTCCCTCCTCACTTCCACATTCGTAGGGAGGTGGGAAGCTTGCAGAGCGCGGTGGGGTGCGGGCACGGGCGGAGCGCAGCAGGACAGGAGGAGGGTGGCAGAAGCTGAAGCTCCCCGCGGGTGCCAAGGCCCCCATCACGCAGGTGTACGTGAGACGGGAGAGTGGAAAATCTGCTTCAGCCTTCCCATGGTTACCGATCGTCAAGCAATCTCATTTCCTGAGGCGCGCCGCTGACACAGAAGAAAATAACAAAACTGTGTGGCAAAACTGCCAGCGCTTCGAGTTCCCTCCCTGGCTGATGGTACGAGGCAGATAACTCGGCTCTGTGAGATCCCCCACCAGATACAGGGGTTTTGCAGCTCCTGCGGGACCGTGCCCACCGGTGGGCACCGCTCTGGCTGCTGTGGATGGGAAAAGCCCCAGGCTGGTGGGAAAGGCAGAAACAGCCGGTGGAGGGGTGTTTTCCCGCGTGGGGGGGTTGTTTGCGCACGCTGGAGGGGTGTGAAGAGGTCAGCGTGTGCCCATGACCAGCGGAACATGAGAGATATTATTGCAGGAACGGCTTCCGCTTCCTATTGATGCTGAGCACTACCTTAAAAAAAAAAACAACCCAGAAAAAAGAGCTGATGCTAAAAATATGAAGTAGAAAAGAGGCCGGGAGGAATAACCGCTGCCCACGAGTCCTTCCGCACCTGCTCGCCTATTGTTCCTGTGTCGGAAAAAACCCCACCTGCGATGGTTCATAATAAACTGTATCAGCGCCAAGTGCACAGTTTCACCCCTTGGTCCAGCAGTCAATCCCAGCCCGGAGAGAGGAGCTGCCGGAGGGGTCTTCTCCACCATTCGTGGGGTTTTGGTGGAGCGCCATGCCCCGGGGAATGTCACCACCCGGCTCAGGTCCCCACGGGGGGCCTCCGTGGTCTTTCCACGGTGTAAAAGCAGAGTTACCGCAGACAGCTCGCACGATCAGCCGCAGCCTCGCTGAAGGTGCCGGTAGCACGTTACGCCCACGTGTCCGTGCCCCAGTTCATGGTCTGACTAAGAAAAACCCTCACCGCTGCTTAGATAACCTTGTTGTTTGTAATTTATTCTGAAGTGAACCCAAGCCTGGTTTAGTCAGAGCTGAAAGGCAGCTCCCAGGTATCCATCCCTCTACAGAAGGGTTTCCATGGCTTTCCAGGCAGGCTCCTTGTGGAGCCGCATGCCGTCCTGACCCTTTGCCACGCTCCCTGGGGCACTCGCACCACACGACCGTGGTCCGGCCGAGCTAATCCGCTGTGCCCTTTCAGAAAGGAGCCGACGCATTTCTACCAGAATATGTTCTCTAAATTAATACAGTTTTTCACTTCTGTGAATATCTAAGATCTTTCTTTCAAAAAGAAAAAACCCCCAAAAACCCCAAACCTGGCATGAGATTCCAGAAATAATTTACTTTTGTGGAAGAAGGTTATTTCCCAGTTGGTGAAACCTGCGCTGATGGCGAGCAGCCAGCTCCTAACCTTCCTGGTGGACTGAGGGGGGGGAGGCAGGGAAAATCGCTGCCAGTGCCGGTGCAGAAGTGCAGCTGGGGGACATGAGGGTGCTGCTTTTTCTCTCCAGAGGAAACAGCAAACGCCCTGGAGCCCCCTGAGCAGCGGGCAGGTGCTGGGCGGGATGCACGCCTGGTCCACACGCCTTCAGGAAGGCGGTTGGTCCGGGGTTTGCTTTTCTCCTGCAGCAAAACCGGAGGCGAAGGCAGTGGGGATGGGTTTTTCTTTTTTGGGGAGTGATGAAGGCCGGGAGGGCAGGGCACCGGGCTTTTCTGTACATGTCTCAGTCCCGTCAATCAGGAAGCGGTGACGCAGGTTATGGGTTGGGTTTGAGGTTTTGGAAACCTTTTCTAAAAGTCGATCTCCTTGCGCCGCCGTATTTCTGAAGTGTGAAGCCGTGTGAAGGCTGGTGGCGAGCGGGGGATGCCGGCCAAAATGCAGCTCCTTATCAGATGTAACGGGAGGATTTTCCTGGCTATTTGTTTAATCCTCTTTGTGGGATACACGGCGCAAGGTAAAACGGGGCGGTTGTTCTCTCGGTAATCCTCTTTCTGGGCTATGCAGTGTAGGCCAAGTAGGCAGCCTCCAAATTTTTCAAACTGACCTTCTTCTAGGGGTAATGAGTTCTGCTCCGAAAAGCTGTTTTGCTAACATTTCATTTTCTGGAGGGATAAATGGTAGGAAAATGTGCTTTTGGCAAGTGGAGCATTTCTGCGTCCCTTTCCCACCCCTACGAGGAAAAGACTTCATAAAATACATTCCTGTATGTGTTTTTATTTTCAACCCACACATGTCAACATGTATTAACTGGCCCTTTCCTAGTGGTCAGGTTACTACTGTCGGTCAGCTGTGTAGTTACAGACCAAGTATGTAATAGTTCCCGTGTCATAACTGCTACGGTGTACTTTCTTGGGGGAGCAGGAAAGGAAAGTAGTCGTAAGTATGAGGAAATTAAACGGTTTATTCGGTACAATATTGCAACATGCAGCACTAAAACAGCTAGAAGGAAATGTTGATTCACGGTGACGCGTACCCTGTGGATTTGTTGCTTGCGAGAGGGAAGCGCTTTTCAAGCGTGTAGGCTATGATTTCTCCCCAGACCAAGGCTGTGATAGTGATAGGCTTTTGTTATGCATCTGCCACTCGGAGGCTGATGTTTGAGAGATTATGGCCTGCTTTTTGTCCGTCATCTATTTACAAAGCATTCAGCTGCAGTTGTCTCTTTGTTATTATTAAAAACCTTCTTTGTGATATGCTAAGAGAAAAAAATAAGTATGAAAAGGGAATACGCTGTGAGAGAAGCAGGAAATGATACCCATGAGATCTTTTTTTCTCTTACAGAGAAGTGTAGGAGGTAGCTGAAAGTCATCTAGTACATTATGGAAATATATAGGGCAATAGAGAAGTGTAATTACAGAAAGATATTCCCAAGAACCCGAGAAAAAATAGATAAAGTGTCAGCAGGAGGAGAATGCGCCAGGAGGCTTCAGAATTAATTACATGAGACCAAGAGGAAGGATGAAATGCTGCTGGTTCTATCTTTACTTTGTGATCATTAGTTTCTCCTTGTGGTACTTTTTGGAGACATGCTTTTCAGCGACAGCCCCAGTGAGGCACCTGGGCAACACCAGAACCGAAACCGTGGGTTTACATAAGAGACATGCCTAGGAGATGCCTGAACCATCTTTCCTGCCACTGCGTGCTCCGAGAGCCTATGTAATCCCCAAATCTGCTCCTGTAGCAGGCGGCTCTTGGCACACCTTGAATTTCCAACCTCCCCACTAAAAGTCACCCCATTGAACTCATAGGGCTGAGCTGAGGCAGGCAAAGCTGAAGTGGGGTTGGCCCTGATCCTTGCTGGAGCCAACAGAGAAAGGGACGACACAGGAGCCACTTCTCCGGTGTGATGCCTTGTCCCCCAGAGACCTTGAGGTACCTTCACCAGGTTTGGGGAGAGCTGCAGGTTGCGGGGTTCGGGGGTACCCTGGAAACGTGCTGTGCCCCGGGCCAGGGATTAGCCCTGCTGTGATGTTGGCATGAGGCAGTGTTTTCCCACAGGGTTTCCATTTCTAATTCCCGTGGACTCACTGGCACTTCATGTTAAGATGTGCCTGATGTCTCTGATAGCAGTGGTATTGTTTAGGGATGCTGGTAACCATTTACAAAAAAGTCTGCAGGGTTAATTTACTTTTGGGCAGTTGAGCAATCATGGCCACACAAATTACCTTCTTCCACTCCTTTAAGCTTTACTAGGTGCTACTAAAGTTAATAAGTCCCGGTGAATAACGCACGGCTGATTTGATCAGGTGCTCCGATGCAGAGGGCGAGGTACAAGAGAGTGAGGTGCCGATCTGACTCCTGGTCTGCTAACTGCATTGAGGAGAAGGGGCCCTGGTTCTACATGCCCACCGGTGGAGCCAACAGGATCCTTCCGCCCATGGCAGACCCGTCCCTGTAAGTTCATTTGCTGCACTTTCATTATTAATGCTAGCACCCAAAATCCGTTATTCCCATCACGACTGTCCTGTCACAGCGTGGCTCACCCATGGAAACGTGAGGATTCGGTGTGTCCAGTTGAAGAGATAATAAACAAATTCATAAATTTGAAATAAACAAGCTGCTGCTCTGCATTTCAGGATGAAGAGGTACCAAGAACTGGGTGACATATTTCCACTCTCAGATGAGGAGTCCGGCTCGGGGTCTGACACCGCAGTGGAAGCAGAGCCAGCCTCCGGGTCGGGGCTCGGTGACGGCGACGGCTTCTCCGAGGCGAACCTGCCCACCTTCCTAGCGGGCCTGCGAGATGGCAAGCTGAAGCAAAAGCTAACGGAGGAGGATTTGCTCCTGTAGGCCTGGAGACATCGGCCTCCTTGTGACGGCAGCGGCCTCCCTCACCTCCCACGGCCCTTCCTTGGGGTGTGACCCAATGTGATGGCCCCAAAGCGGTTTTAAACCAAGTCAATAAAAACTTTTCCTTAAAATCTTCATTGCTTTCACAAAAAAAAAAAAAAGTCTTTGTGC
>NW_010235989.1:0-1304 GCF_000690775.1 Eurypyga helias
TGTGCACCTTCAGGTTTCTTAGGTGTTCCCGAACCAGATCCTCACTGACCACGGGTGGCTGACCATGGGTGGCTCTCCATTCTCTCAGTCCCTACTCTTGCCTTCCATGACTCACACAGGTCTCTATAGGGTACATAATGGAAAATTTTGCATATTGTTCTGCAGGAAAAGAATGCAGTTAAGATATGCAGCACAGTCAGATGAGCTGGATTGCTCACCCTTCTGTTCCTGTTACCACATACATTCTGCCCACGTTTGCACCTTGTGCTGTCTTGTTCCACTGCATCCTTTTCCAGACCACACCCTTCTGCATTGCAGAGGAGGTGTGCCTTCAGAGAATATTAAAAAACAGCAGGAAAAGAAATGGAAACGCAAATCATCCATCTCGTAGAGGATGACGAGGAAACAGGGCCATCCAGAGAGACAGACAAATGAGAACAAGATGGGAGCAGGGCCATCTCAAGAGTCAGAGACAGAGGATGAAGCCATTGTGACGACCCAGTCTTTAACCCAGAGGGAGCTATGGGATATCTGTAGAGACTTCAGTGGCTCCCCAGGTGAACATATCATGACCTGGCTTATCTGCTGATAGGATAATGGAGCCAGTAGTATGGAGTTAGAGGGAAAAGAGGCCAAACAGCTGGGGTCACTTGCCAGAGAAAGGGGCATCAACAAAGCAATTGGATGGCGAACACAAAACATCAGCCTCTGGAAATGACTCCTGACCAGTGTGAAGAAAAGGTATCCTTTTAAGGAATGTTTGCCACATCAGCCATGCAAATGGAGAAGCTTGGAGAAAGGTATCCAGTACCTGAGAGAAGTAGCAGTGCTGGAGATAGTTTACCAGGACCCAAACAATACACGAACACCTACTGGTCTAGATGAAGTTCAATGCAAGAGACCCATGTAGCGGAAGTTAATGCACCATCCTCATATTCTACCTTACTTGCAATGGAATGTTTGCCACATCAGCCATGCAAATGGAGAAGCTTGGAGAAAGGTATCCAGTACCTGAGAGAAGTAGCAGTGCTGGAGATAGTTTACCAGGACCCAAACAATACACGAACACCTACTGGTCTAGATGAAGTTCAATGCAAGAGACCCATGTAGCGGAAGTTAATGCACCATCCTCATATTCTACCTTACTTGCAATAATAACTTGGAGAGAAGATGAGGCACCAACAGTAGATGAGATGATTCACTGATTGTGAGATATGATATTCTCTCCTCCCCCATACAGGCCTGCATCTCAGCTGTGCAGAGGCTGTCACAAGACTTTAAGCAACTCCAAGCACTGTTCTGCA
>NW_010235990.1:0-260 GCF_000690775.1 Eurypyga helias
CTGCTCGCTCCCTCTTTGATTGGCAAACCCTGTAATTAAAACAGATTAGAGCGGTCGGTGTTACTGTTTTAAAAGCGCTTTATTCTGCCCGAGTGGTGGTGGCTGAGCTGGGTTCAAGGTGCGGAAAGAAAGCGTGTGCGCTGGGAAGGTGTACAATGTGGTGGTACTCATACATAATAAAACCTACTATCAATGCGATCTGTCTGTATACACGCAGAGGTCTACGATAAAAGCGGCCGGGCGAGAATAAACTATTTAAA
>NW_010235991.1:0-16009 GCF_000690775.1 Eurypyga helias
GCTTGGGATTGCCCTGACCCATGTTTAATGCCTTCACTGCTCCACACTCTGGCCGTGAAGCTGCTCCAGCAGAATCAGCCATTGATCCCCAAGTATCTCTTTTGGAGGAGCTCCCCAGAGGTGTCTCCTGGGCTTGGTGGCACTGCTCAGGTTGTGGCTGGTGCAAGAGGTGACACTGTGCTCAAGGAGTTCTCTGGATGAGGACAGCCACCCCAGCTCCAGCTCCTGCCAGCTGCGGTATCAGAGCGGTACCAGTCTCTAGCTATTAAGAAGAAATAGTTGTGGCAGCCTGATGTCCTCACTCACAAAGACTAATGCAGGAGCTTTTGGGACTGTTTTCAGCAGACTATGATGTCTGTTGAAGCCAGACTGTTTCATGGAGACTTATTGATTTCTGTGACATTTTTGATGGGAAGTCCAGACTGACTCCATATCCATCTAATGACTGTAACTCTGTCTTGCAAAGTCAACTGAAGTGCCTTTTTTTTTGGTTTTTGTTTGGTTTGGGGTTTTTTTTTCAGTTGGCTGGAACCTACAAGGATCATTGAGTCCAACTGCCTGACCACATCAGGGGAGAGAAGAAGTTAAGCGTATTATTAAGTGCATTGCTAAGCCAGATGCACTTTGAGCCGTGGTCTTAACCTGAGGAGAGCGGAAGTGGAAAGACAGGAGAGGAATAACTACTGGGTGACTTTCTCCCTAACCGTGAGTGCGTAGGTGCACGTGTATGGATGAGGCAAAGGGAAGAGAAGCAGAATCTGACCCTTTGTGCACATTTCTATCCGATGCTGAATACGACCAGATTTTGAAATCTCAAAACATGACGAAACAAAAATGCTGTCTAGCGTTAACTGATTCATTAGATCATGCCTGAGGGGACAGAACAGGAAACTGCAAGCCACGAGATCAGCTGCAGCTGTCAGATCGCCGAGTAGCATCCCCGTTGGACTAGGGTTGCATACAAAAGAAGCAGATGAAATACCAGCAGATGGCACTCAGGAATACGCAGCAGTGTCTGTTACGTGGGGTCAGCGACATATTTGTGCAGCGTGTCCACACTCTGCGCTGCACAGAGGGAATCGCTGCTCTGCCCTGGGCTCTGGGGTGGCGAGTCCCCCCACCGCTGCAGCAAGCCTGGCTCTTTGTGCTACTTCAGGAAATATCCTGCTTCCTTCCAGTTTATTCCAGAAGCAAGGAGTGCTGTAGTCCTCTGTGCCTTGAGGAGTACAGGCTATGGAATAACACACAGATATTGTCAGGCTGTGAATTAATGCAGGATAATCAAAGCTCCTAAAGTTATTCAACAGAATCAGAATCCTGCCAACACCTCAAAAAGATTTCCCATTTATTAGTGTTGAGCAATTTTCGTCCATATCTGCCCATTATAAAGATTCATTTCGCTCTCTAATTCTTCTTACATTAATTTTACTGGTTTGGGGATTCTCCTAAGTTTCTTAAACCCAAGTCGCACACCTGAACATACAATTCCTTCTGCGCCCATCTCTGATGTCTGAAAAATTGGAACGGCTCATTTCATTTAGTCAAAATGATAGATATTCCTAGCAAATGATGATCTGTCAAGGGAGAGTGTCTGACAGCGAGCAATAAGGTGCATCGCAGGGGTCGTCTCTGAGAGGTCTTCTCTGAGACTAAACATTGTAAAGCTGAACAAATAGAAAAGAGACCTTCCTCCTAGACATGAACCTCAAGGTGATGCAGTTTGCCAGAGTATTTCTCAAAGAGTCCAAAACAGTGATTGCATTTGTGGCTGAAACTATTCCAAGTCAAATATAGACAAAGAGAAATGCGCTGCAGAGAAATTATGAAGTTGCTCATTTTTTTAAGACTGTACATGTAAAGAGTGAAGACCCCAGCTGATAGAGCTGGAGTTGGCTTGAGCAGAACCATGCTGATTTCTGTTTGCTGAAGTTGATTTGTTGTATGTTATATATGTACATATTCACCATTGTGTCTGATCATGTTTTCAAGGCACAGTAAATTGTGTGTGTTAAAATAAATGACAGTGTTAATGATAATGGCAATAGCAATAATAATCATAAAGGGATACCTTGGCTGGATCCATTGTTCTCCCCAGAAAAAAAGAGTTTTTAAATAAGCATAATTTGTCTTTTTGATCTCTTAGAAAAGGGCACATGGGTTTTTAAGTTCTGCTGCAAACACACAGGTTTGTACAAGCAGGTGGTGTGATAGATATGGTCTGTGGTAAGCGGATGCCTGTGGAAGCCACTTGGTTCATGTGGATGGGTCACAGAGGACCTGGTTGCGGTGTATTACATTATTTGTTATAAAGAATTTTCTACAAAAATCCAGGTCTCTCCCTCTGAGGCTTTGGAGCTGTTGCTTTTTTCCCCATAACCTCAGCCCCCTGTTCTGTTCCTCTTCACTTAGCATGCAAAACAGCTCTCCTTAGCTTTCATTGCTCTTCCTGCCTGTCTTTCCCACCGAGTTCAACCCCATTATTTTTGTCCCCTCTGCTATGTCTTTTTCTATCATCTCTGCCCCCTCCTCGCTCTATTTCTCAGGTCTTTCATCATGATCTCGGCAGGTAATGCCTCTCCTGTTGACTTCAATGGGCAGTAGACGTGCCGTTCCTCCTGCAAAGCCTCATCTCATGGTAGGGTCACCATTACAGCTTTTTGCAACACTGCCACTTATGCAAAGTCCAAACTGGTATTTCAGATGACCCATTTTTATGAATAAACATTAAATCCAGAAAATAAAGATTGATTCAAAACTGTCTTGTTGCACCAGTTGTAGAAAAAATCCGGTATGTTGAGGTATCTGTTAATACTGCATAATTGCAATCCTCTTCCATTAAAAGTCATTGATTAAATGTCAGATTAAGAGCTGCCCAAATATATATGGTGTTTAAATATAGTGGATGGTTGGGATTTTGATGAACTCATTAATACAGATCTTATTTGTGAACAGTTACAATGGCTTTGTTGATGAAAGCCAGGTTTACTCTTTTGCTTTTCTCTGTAGTTTCTTGGGGGAAAAAAGATCAAAATAATATTTTCTTTTGTATGGTGTGGTTTTTTTTTTTTTTTCCAAGCAGTTTGGATGGATACCTAATTTGCTTTCAGTACCACACGTTCTCTTTTGACATCAGAGGATACATTTTCTGAACTTCACAGAAGTTCTACCTGCTCAACTGACATTAAAGTCAATTGGATCATGTGGTTAAAGCAAGGTATAACAACTGGAAAATGCACTCCAGGGTTAAACTGCTGTACTTGAGCTATTAGATTGAAAGAGTTAGCCACCTTCCAAAACACAACCTGCATTGCCACAGCATGGTGTCCCCTATTCATCACCTCCAGACAATTACAGCCGCATTCAGCCCTGGTGTAAATGAAGTAGCTGTGTCATTTGAATCATGCAGCTTAAGCCAGAGCTGGATCTGTCCCACACAGAGCTGCTGAGTTTTCTGTGCAAAAGAGGCCTAGGGATGGGGTGATGAGCACTGGTTTGTGAGAATCACAGGAAAGAGAGGGAAAAGGAGCTATTGAGGGGAAAAAATTAAAAAAAAAAAAAAAAGACTCCCATTTGAAAACTGGATATGGTTGCTGCTTGGGGAGATGAAAACAGCTTGACCGAAGGAAAAATGGAGTGTGTGGTCCTTCCTCACATCTAAGCTTCCTGACCATCCTCTTCATCACAGTGCCTGCTGCCATCAAGAGCTTCAAGGCTGAAGCTTTTCACAAAGCCATCACTGCTGTGGTGTGTAATTTAATACTGTGTGGCTTTTCAGTAATCCATCACCTCTGGGTTGGGCATCAGATACCTTTTAAAGACTTAGGATGAACTTCAGTTCACCTTCAGAGCAGGCAAAAACTCACTGTTAAATATGGTTTTGAAGAAGCTGGTATGTGAGAGAGTAAGATGGTTTCCTTGGATTTTTGTGATTGAACAAATGATCAGGACAATACATTCTACTTTTATAGAGTGCACTTAATTGCACAGAAACAGCAGAGTAATATTGGCTTATTATTTTCTGAAACCTTCTCCCACCCAAATGATATCCACACAGGCCTCCCAGAGAAGAAGCCACAGGACTTAAGCAGATTGAGTTTCACTCTTCTGAAAGGAGAGAGGCAGAACTAATCAAGGAATAATCTGCAGAAGGCCACAGTAACCAATTAACTAACTCCTAGCAGTTGGTAAAATAACCCTTGCAAGAGAAAGAAGGTAATGAGGCTATCATGTCAACTTTACAGTGTGATCCCATGGTATCTGGAAATATAAAACAGTTTTATTCTCATTTTCTGTACATTTTCCAGTCCATTTCCTACCATAAAATCAAATAATGTGCCAATAAATACAGTATTTAAATTTTCATTGCTTAATATGCTAACATTCAGGCTGGAGATGTCATGGGCACCGCCATACCTGTAAGGAACTAAAATTATTTTGTTACTCACAGTGATTATTGCTGAGGTGGTGACCCTGTCTTGACCTGTGCTCTTCCACTCCATCGTGTTCATGTGCAATGTGTTATTTTTGGTTTAGATAGAGTGTCTCTAAAGGCAAGATCATCCTTTAGTAATTGCTGTAACACTGCTTCTCCTTGAAGATGGTGATACCACAGTGCAGGTATTAGTCATGATCCAGGCAATCCTCCCTTGGGAAAGCCCCTGGTGATAGGGATGGAGGAAGCAGACCTGGCTAGCAACTATCTCTGTATCAATAACTCTGGAATATCTGATACAAAATTTGACATGTTTTGATGCCTTTTCACTGTGTCCCATGAAACTGTTCAGTTGAAGTCTTACTGCCAGTTTCAGTGCTAAGGGCAGGATCTCTCCCAGCTCTAAGATGCTCCCTAAATGACATGTGTAATATTGGTTTTCGGAAATAACTGTAGGCAGCATGTGATTTCAAGACAAATAGCATTATCATGATTTCCATGAAATCAACGAGCAAGCGTGGGTCCGAGTGCTGTACGATGAACAGACGCAGCGATGCGCAGCTTGCTCCAACAGCCTTGCAGCCTGCATACCTGTTGCACAAAGCAAGTGGAAAGGGTTGCTGAAAACAGTGCAGGTTTATTAAAAAAACAATAGGTAAGATTCCCCGATTCACAGTCTGCTGCTCTGTTTGTGATGTCTTATTGCCGTAAGGGAGCCCTGGGTGGATAAAGGTGCGGTATTCCCACACGCACGATCTGACCCGTGGGACGGGCAGCTGGCTGTGCTAACTTCCCTGAATTCAGCCATATGCAAAATAATTGGTTTTCAGCATAAAATAGCATATGCATGGTAGCAACCTTTTGTGGGATCAGCTGAATCGCTCTGCTGTTACCTGCCAGACTATAAAAGCGTAGCAGGAGGGATGAAAAGCCTCAAAGCCTACTCCTCCAAGTAACCACATGTCTGGCACCACACTGAAATGAGTGATGGGTCCTATCCACACACGCCAGTATATATTTAAACAGAGTTTGGGGATCACATCAGTGGTTTCTAGCTGCTGAGAGTGAAAAGAAAGGAAAGAAAAAGACTAGCTGGATCTAGTTCGGGTTACAAATCCCCCAAACACCAGATTAATTACTTTAGAGGTTTTGATAATGTGGCTTAATCCTGTTCACCTTTAGTTCTACATCTGGTTTTTTTAATTCTTAAACAAGAAAATTACAAAAAAGCTTCTCCTCTATAATTACCTTCTCAAAAAAAAAAATCCCCAAATCTGTAGTCAAAATGATGTCAGATTTCTCCACAACAAGCTGCAGATGGGCATGGTGTAAGATGCAGCTTCACATTGTTACAGCAACAGATCAATAGATGATTAAAATGCTCGTTTAATTTCCAAGCTATTGTCTCTGTTTCCTTCGTGTCAGAAAGCTTCTTGCACGCGAAGGTAAGCCTTAGCTGGAGGGTGTGTGCGGAGTCTGATGTGCAGAATGACATGTTGATTATAGAGAAGATAATTAGAAGAGCATTTAATGAATCTCAAGAGCCAGAGCTCAAATGCCTCGGATCACAGGTTTTATAACCTGTGGTCTTGTGATGAAGGCTTTTTACCACAATTGTCTGCTTTGCTGGTGGTTCAATCCAATTATATTTTAAAAGCATGCAAGAAATATGTCAGAACTATTTGCCTGACTGCACTGGAATGAGATCTGCACTGGGACAGAATTTTTTCCTTTCATCTCCGTTCTGGGAAAGGTGTAGATAACTCAAGGAAAACATCACAGCGCTGAGGACATGTTGAGATCAACCCTCTGCAGGGCTTGAAGACTTTATTTTGTAACTTCTTACAAACAAGAAATATTCCATAGAAAGAAATTATAATAAAATGTGTTAATTTAATTCTGTATCAGATTCTCAATAGCAATTTCATTCAAATGAGAGATGCTATATGACACAAGTCATGGAATTTGGAATAAGACAAGAGTATCTCATTTATTAAAAAAATATTATAATCAAGGTCAAGTAATTTTATCTGCAGCTATTACTTTAAAGGGGATGTGGGGACTGGTATCTATCACTTACATTCAGTCTAGAATCAATGGATTTCAATTTATTTATTGCATTTGTCCATTATAGTGAAGGCATCTGCTTTAACTGGATGGGAGGCATATGCCTGAATTCTTCTCTGTATGAGAAACTGCGTGGTATAATGTAATTTTTGCTGGCACACACAGAGTAACGTGTCATGTTTCTGAGCCCTACTGCCCTAAGACATTGTCTGTGGACCTCACCTCGTGGCTAACAAAACCAGCTCCAAGGGTGTTGTCCCTCTGCAGAGAGAAAATAAAGAAAAGTTGAAAATAAAAATATGTTTGGCTGAAATAAATGTGCTTTTGCATCAAACTACATGGGGACAACTTTCCCCTTAGTCAGAGTTATTGCCTGAAGGCTCAGCTGGGTGTTTTGTGTTGCATCACAGAAACAACAGATCTTGTTGTCCGGCACAAAGTTCTAGAGAAGGAAAGAAGTGTTTATTTATGAACAACAAATGGAAGAAAATTTAAACCAAAGATCAGTATATATCACACACATAATTATTTAATTTTGTGCTCGCCTCAAATACTCTTTTGGAGGAGTGCATGGCATTCACTGTCAGCTCAGCACAGATGTATCATGATGCACCAAGGATGGAGCTGTTGCTTCTCTGGAATCTGTAGCATTGCTGAAGAGGATGTAAAGGGATTTTTCTTGTTAATCTCTACTCCACTGGATTTTTGTCCAAATTTTGGAAGAGCTTCTCAAGAGACTGGGACTTTGATTTAACCAGAGGAACAACCATATTCATAGAATTACAGAATCACAGCCCGGTTTGGGTTGGAAGGGACTTTAAAGCCCACCCAGTCCCACCCCCTGCCATGGGCAGGGACACCTTCCACTAGACCAGGGTGCTCCAAGGCTCATCCAGCCTAGGGATCGGGCATCCACAGCTTCTCTGGGCAACCTGTTCCAGTGCCTCCCCACACTCTCCAGGAAGAATTCCTTCCTGATGTCCCATCTCAATCTCCCCCCTTTCAGTTTAAAGTCATTCCCCCTTGTCCTGTCAATACCTGCCCTTGAATAAAAGTCTTCCCAGCTTTCTTGTAGGCCCCTTCTGGTACTGGAAGCTGCTATAAGGTCTCCCCTTCCTTTCAATCAGTCAATGAACACTGACAGAAATATTCAAAGCATCTCTAACCAATTTAGAGCCTGGTAACTTCAAAACTTGTGATAAAAAAGTTCAATTTTTGGCTATTACCTTATAGCCTTAGGAAGTCAGAGAGATACATTTATTGCCGCTCTTCAATGTAATGTTTGAGAAGTTAAAGAAAAATTATTAAGTAAGTAATATTGTGGTCACTTGTAATACCCCAGAAGTGGGCTTGATGACCCCTGAGGTCCCCTCTAGGCCTCCGTTCCTAATCTAACAGCAAATACTATATTATTTTTTTCCGTTTTTTTTAATTTAGGATTGTTTTTCTTGAACACCATTGCTGTTACATTGGGAAGACGACGAAGGCAGAGAAGTTTGTTTGCCACCCAGCTGGCAAGCATGGACATCCAAATGCCCCTCCAAAAGCCTTCAGTCATGTGTGGAAGCTTCAGGCATGTTGCTGAGACTTTCCTCTTTCTCCTGACTCACCTGCCTGATCATCCAACCAGCCCACTGGAAGGGTGAAAGGGTCTCTTTGTTTCCCGAGGAAAATGGTTTGGTGTCTCCGACTGCCAGCCCGTCACACACACCAGGCTCGCTCTGCACAGCACAAGGATTATTTTGCAGCTGCTTGTCTGCCATCATGCTCTTCAGGTCTCCAGAAAAGTTACCCAATTTAACAGTCTCTTCACCCAGGAAGGGCATTATAGACCCTTTAGTGTGCTGCTGTCCCTAAAAGGGGGAATTTCACTCCTTGGCAGCCTGGTCTGCAGGTTCCCCATAGGAGATGGTGTTGGGAGACTCCAGTTTCATTTTTTCATCATCTTCCAAGCTCCCAGGTGCTGGTTTAAGAGCAGACTGCGCAAGAGCTTGGACCATGAGGAATCTTTAGTATAAAACCGGGAACTGGAAGCACCAGAGAAAGCAGCTTTGCAGGGAGGGGTAAGGTCTGTACATCACCATGCTGCGAAGAGCAGCTGGGGGCTGCAGAGTGTGGGAGGTTGCACTCCCGGAGTGGGAGCAGACAGGCAAACGTGTGTCTTCCAGCAGCTCGTAGCGAGCAGGCACTACAGCTGTCTCTGATGTTTGAAGCACAAAGATCTTGCAGAGCCTAAAAAAGCACAGCTGGGAGGGTCTGAAGCTGCTGGATCTGTCACTGAAGCTGCATTTCACAGGAGAGGCGTTTTTGCTCTCTCATGTATTGGAGACATGCGTATGCTTTTCTGTTTAGTAATGATGACAGAAAGTATTCAGTCTCTTTAAAGGGAAAAATAAAAAAATGATAAATTGCCCCATGATTTACAACTGAATCAAATCAGTGCTGTATAATTTTCACAGTTTGTGTATAAGCACAGTCAGGAAGGGAGAAATTTGCTGCACCACTATCATTAAAATCTTACGTAATGAATAAGACGAAGTATCAGGAAATGTTATAAAATACTTTATTTATTATCAGCTTGGATGAATAAATGTCTTGGTGTAGCTACAGAAATACTGAGTAGGACTCAGACACTGTGAAATCTTATTCCTCCAGACTTTGCCAGCCCGTTTGTGTGCACTTGGGCTACTGCAGTTTTTACTGCAGCAGAAGAGAAGAAGAAAGCTTGACAAGCTGCTCCCTCATCTTGTACAAAATACCTTCTTCCTCTGTAGAGATTCAGGACAGATACTGAAGGTTCATTTCAAGATTTGCCCTGTCCTAAACAGTGTCTGAAAGTGAGTCCAGTCTGTGGCTTTCCATTAGCCAGGAGGAGAAGCCCTTACTGGAATTGAGACCATTCCTAAGCAGCGTGTAAAGGGCTATGCACCATCTTAAAATACTAAATGGCAGGTGCCAAACTTTCATTGCAAAGGGACCCACATGCGAAATGCTGAGGAACCAGGAGTTGCATGGAAGGCAATTATAACATTTGCATAATGAGAATACGCAGGTAACCTGGGGGGAATAAGGTGTTTTTTTTCCCAGAATTCCCACTGAAAGGATGGGATTGAAGCCTTTGAGGATCTTTCTCTCTCTGGGCAGCTGAAAGCCCATTTGTCTTTGCTGCTGGCATTGTTCAGGAACACACAACTTCATAAACATCCTTCAAGGTCTGAAGTATTTGGCACTGTTGGAAAACACTTTGAATGGTTGTTTCCTTACCTTTGACATCAGTAATGCATTCATTATTATAAACTGCACAAATGATCAACCAAATCATGTTTTATGTCTGTCTAGAGGTCAAAGCTTTCATCTTGCTAGTATGAGTATATACTTGCACTCATGAATAAGAATGTTTGTTGCTGAGTTACTTTAAATACCCACCAAACATTGACACATAGATTAAATAAAAACTGATTTATAAAATCACAGAGGCTGTGGTTCATGTCCCATAGTATTGGCTGAAAAAAGTTAAATACCTTTCTCCAACTAATTGTCTGACCTCCCTTGATAACGGGCAGGAGAGTCAGGGGGCTCTGGAGAAGGAGTCATTGTTGTCTGCAGGTGAGTTATCCATCTTTTGGACAGTCAACTTGGAATGGCACAAATTACTCTGGGACAAACCCCCACTCCCTGGTCTCCCTAAAGAAGATAGATGCAGACGTGGCACAACTCGCATGCAGCTCTCCCTAAATCTCAATAATGTTTTTTAAATCTGCAAAATAAAGCCCTTCATGTTAAGGCTGGGAAAAAAATCCTGGCTCAGGCCCTTCGGGATAGTCTTCATCTGTTCATCTCAACATGTTTCTTCATAAAATCGTGCAATGTTTTTCTCCATTTCACTCACAGGATGGACTGCTCTCCACGGGCTGAGCAGGTATTCCATATTTTGTTGTCTCTTATTGCACAGGGTGCCAGCCAGGCTCGATTTGCTCCACACATTTTGAACCTTGCTCTGAAGACAGAAATATTAATTTCCTGTAGGCTTTTCTTCTCAAAAAATACAGTAGCTGAACAGTTCACAAATTCAATCTGGCTATTTTCTTGCCACCTCAGTGAGATAAAAGGCAGTTATTAACCCTTGTTTTCAGAGAGGGAAGTGAGCCACAACAAGACTACATTTACAGTTATTCCCTGATTTTGGTTACCCAGGCTAGGGCACCTTGGAACTGATGTTTAAGAGTGCTTAGCTGGATTTAACACTCCTTATTTGAAGTGCAATTCCCTCCGACTTCAGCTGCAGCTGTGAATACTCAGCATATTTGCAAACCTGTCCTCAGGGTCTCACTCTGGGACCTGGAAAATGAGGACTGCATAAACAGTGATCACCTGCAGAAAGTGTGGGAGCAGACCTAATTTGATGCAAAAGCACAGATTCCAAGGGGAGAGCCTAAATCTTCTCTTAATTACCTTTTATCTCAGCAGCCCTTATTCACGGCACAGCCAAGAGTCAAAATCTGAGATCAAGGCTGATCTCCTGAATACCACCTCTCCTTGGCTTACATGAATTCAACAATTTGCATCTACCTATGCAAATCTTAATCCGCTGTTTTCTTTCTGAATGTGCTCTGAGACCACGTGCCGGCACGTTCAGGAGAGGAAAGGCCAAAGGGCTGCTGAGATTGCAGCAGCCTGGTGTGGAGGGAGAGTCTTCACCAGGAAACACCAGAGATGTCTGCAAGCCTCTTGGCAGCCTGACAAGATTTAAATGCATGCTCCCTAACTCCATTTGGCTTTTAACAACCTGGCTTATCAACAGCTAGATTTAAATAAATCCGAACCCCAGTTAAATACAAATTATTTAACTGGATTCATCTTTTCAACAGCCTCATGGAAATATCAGCGTTACAGAAAATGCTGTATATTGGCAGAATATCTGTTCAGAATCCTTTATTAGGAATCATGGATTACATTTTCTAACAAAAGCCAAATCTTATGCTGTTCCTTTATTTGCAGCTGATCTTTCTGGCTTTGAAAACAAGATAAAGCACGGATGTCAAGGATCTCTTATCCAGAAAGCATTACCTTTGCTCTGTGAACACGATATTTTAATCCATAAACTACATAATACGTATGTGCATTTCAAGCAACAGTAATTGATTAGTAACTTCATGATATGCTTAGTGTAGGGCTTGTCCTATTGATTAATGTTGCAGTAACATCATAACATCACCAGAATCACAATGCTGAAGATAATTTTGAAAAGATCACAATCCGGTGTTGGTAACGTTTTATAAACAGAGATGATGCTAGAAAAATTTCCATTACCTAATTTACAAACATTTCAGAGAAACGTATATATGTGTTCTGCGAAACTCATTGGTCTGATTAGTCTGTTAGATGATATCATGTAAACTTTGTTCCTTTGAAATTGTCCAAACTACATGAAAGAGTCTGGGAAATGTTGGAGTTTTTTCTTCTTATCATTCCTCTTTTCTTCCTCTTCTTTTACTCTGCTCTCCCTCATACCACACGGTGGTGTGACCTGGCAGTGGAAACATTATTCTTTTAATCTCCTCATTAAAAAAAAGACAAAATCTAAGCAATTCAAGATAAGTGCTTTACTGTGAAGTGCCCTACATCCAGGGAAAGGTTTCCTTGCTTACATCACACCCAGGTGAACTATTTTCCCTGGGAATATTCTGGCAAGGAGCCATCAAGTTTCTCTTGTTCGCAGGGAAATGGTCCTGGTTCTGGGGCATCCACCGTACCCTCAGGCTGTGCTGGGGACAGGGTGGGCCAGCCAAAGTGCACACACTTTTGATGCAGTTGGAATATTAAGTGGATTATTGCTTTTAACTGTCCCTTCAGGGAGCTTCCCCAGGGGGATTAATTAGAGCCTCCTGGCATGAATTACAACCAGAGGTCAGATCAGAGACTGTCTCAAAGACGCAGTGCTTTCTGCCCTTGCCTAACTGCAGGAGCAAGGGGAAAGAAAAGGACTTTTTTTTTTTTTTTTCTGTTTTGGAAGTCAAAACTCATTAACAAAACCCACCACTGATAAATAATCAATGTTTATTCCAAAGGCACAAAGAGAGCTGAGGTTTGTTAATGCTAATTGCAAATGAAAACTCCCAACCCTGTCAGCTTTCTGTACTGGGGCATGAATGACATGAAGGTTGTGCATCAGTCAGGGGTATTTTTCTTCAGGTTTTTCTACAAGAATTATTATTACAACTGATGAAAACAAAAGTCTTTGGAAGGGAAGGGGGAAGGGAGAGTAATGGGGAGGGATCTTTCCATTTGTCTTAGGTCCTGTTGTGTTTCCAAGTCTATCATCCTCTTGGAGATAGTGAGAAATGCCAAACAGGTGAAGAAGCCTGTACACTAGTTGGGGGCATCTTTAATTTTTTCACTCTGATTTTTTTGGTAACATAAAAATAAGATAAATGAGTCAGACTGTTTGTATGAAGGAAATCTTCATTAATCCAGGTTTCAGCTTTGTTCCATGGAAAGCCTGGCACCCTACTCACCTCCAATCACAGTCTTCAAGAGGTGTCTGGGACAGGAAAAGCCACTGCAGGTTTAAACAAAAGCAGGCTGATATCCCACTGGAGTCATGGGTTACCTGGGTTACCTGCCTGACAAAATGCACAGCAAAAGCTTATGGAGGAGCCTCCCATTGCTTCTGGTCCTGAAGGAGTGATGTTGAGTTTCTAAGCTGCGAAGGTCTTGGCAAGGGGGGTTGCTCACTCCTAAAAGTAGCACTCTGAAGGGCTCAGTAGTCACTGGGTCAAAGTGTGTGTAAAAAAGAAAAAAATTATTTGGGCTTCTGTGGGCTCTTTTCTAGAAACTTTTCCATTAACAACCTGTTTTTGGAAGGCTTTAGGAAAATACAGAACGGAAGAGTTTCTATCACTGTTACTAAGGTACTTTGTCCAACTTCTTATACAAGCACAGGCAATACTGGACATCGTACATTATTTTCCAGTGAGAAGTGAAATGGCTATATGGATTTTTTTTCTGGATGGGTGGAGAAATGTAAAAAGGAACAGTTGTAGCTGCTGACATGTGGAGGTAGGCTGTAAAGAGGAGAAGTAGAAATCCACTCTGAACAGGTTTAAGCAATGAGACCCTACAGGGAACCGTCAGGATGGACAGAAATGACTTTCTGACAAGTAGGCTCTGAGAAAGATGTGAAAGAGAAATGGTGAGAAGATGCCCAAGATAAATGGGAAAAAGATATGACAGTTCTGCCTAGTCAGTGTATCATGGAGAATACGTAGGGAATAATTATGTATTGGCATGCAGATGAACTACGGGACAATTGATTCTATTTTTTTCCGTGGCTCTTGCAAACTCTGAATTCATAGTCTGAGTCCTTCAAATCAGCCAAGGTCTCAGAGAACAGTTTCATCAGCCAATGATGCTGCAAGACAGAGATGAGGCTGTTATACGCTGCTATGAACTTTGTGGTCAGGTTACTGGATTAAATTTGAATGGAGAATTAGGGAAGGGTCATGTCTGCTCCCTGTGGGCTATGTTAAGTACACAGCACAGTCCCATGCAACAGCTTCACATCGGTACCAGCCCTGTACCTACACGTGGGCAATAACACAATTTCCAGGCCCTACCTAATAAATTATCAAAAGCATCACCTTCTTCCAAAAGAAACAGACTTTGGTTATAGGTTCCCTCAGTTCTGCAGTTTATTATTTTGGACCTAGTTGTTCCTCAACACACTCAGTTGTAATTCTTGATTATTTCAAGATTTGAAGCAAAGGCACTTAATTACAAATTAATTACAAATTAGTTAATTTGTCCCTGGTGATGGTGTCTGTTCTTTCTAAAAAGTTACCAAGTGATCATTTTATTGAAAAATAAGTAGATTTTTGTTTTGTTGCTATATTTTAATTGAATATTTACATAGTTCCAATAGTTCTTCAAGGGATAAAAAAGAGGACTCATTTTTACCCCAGTCTGGGTACAAAACTGCCTTCAACATGTGCCAACATTCCCGTAACACCCTGCTTTCCAGCACAGTAACTGAACCATTCTCTGTCATTTATTTTTTTCTAATTGTATTGAACAGCAATGACAAAACCAGGGACTGCAATTTGGTTCCTTGATGAAGCCCATTTTTAAGCTCAAATCTTGGTTCCAATTCAGCTTAATTCTTCTTTAAAGTCAAAAGTGCTTTTTCAGGCATGAACTATGTCGAGATTTATCCCAGTACTGCTGCACAAAGGCTGATACTTCATGTGTAAGAGTGGACTTGCAGGATGGACTGAGTCAGGAAGCACATTCCTATCTCACACCAGTTTGGCAGTGTTGGTTGTTGTTTGTTTTTGTCTCCATAAAGCACAGCACTGCTCGACTGTGCTTTAGGGAAAAGGGTGAATACTTTCTTCTCCCAGCCTTCCAACCTCACCCATCTACCTGGGACAGGTTCTGCTACTAGAAAGGAGAAAATGGTACTTATATTCACCTGATTTACCACCTACATGGTCAGATTAGGTGCATCTTCCCCCAAATACCATCACAGATAACTCTTTTTCATCAAATGACATGCTTAACTTTACACACATGAATTATCCCACCCCTGCTCAGCAAAATCTCATAAGCAGGTGCTCAGATCCTGAAGAAGTTGGGTCTTTGCCTGAATCAAACATGAATATGCATGATGGTTGAACAATTTGGCTTTCAGTATCGGATTATGCAAATTGCAGATTACACACACAAATGAATTGCCACTCCTTGATTCACAATTAATCACTTCAACCGTTTCTCCATCTGCTTTTGTTCCACTTTTATTGTTCCCTTCATTTCTCTAGTATATCAATCTGCACTTTTCTGCAGGGAAATGGTTGCATTAACTCAGTCTTGTAAACAAAAAGCATCTCTTTTCCACTACAAATTCCAAACTTTTAGAAACGTGAGATGTTATTTGTCAAGGAAAATATTTTTCTCTGAGTTTAGTAGGTAAGTTCCCCTCTTCTCTCTAGGTCAGGGAACTTCCCAAAGGAAGCTGGTGCAGTAGCAGAGATGATCAAACAGAGATACTTCAACACAGGCAACAGAAGAGGATTCAGGCCAAATGCAACATGCAATTAGCATTCAAAGTCAGGAAAACTGGCTGCGTCAGAAAAAATGTCACTTAAACTTCAGCATGCACCTGTCAGGCCAACAGTACTGCTCCAAGATTTGTGATCTGCAAACTATTCAGAGGATTAGTGGATCTGTATTTCAAATCGCAGCACCTGGAAGCTCTCCCTCTCTCTTCCTCTTACTTATCTTTGGCTGGCTTCACCTGTGTGAAATTCCTAATCTGCCTTGACATCTTCTCATGGGTAAGTTCACTTGGCCCTTGCAGCTGAGGTTCCCAACATCAGCCAGGAAGGTTCAGTCTTTACTAGGATAGGACACTAATAATAATGATGGTAGGAGGGAGAGAAGAGTGGAATGTTGGCTGGAAAATGAAGGTTTGGGGATAATAACTGAATGCAGTTAAGGCTCAAGTGGTTCAGC
>NW_010235991.1:16040-32135 GCF_000690775.1 Eurypyga helias
ACCCGTTATGGCAAAGAGGCTGCTGCTATGCTCTAACTAGCACAGGAGTTTATCAGTAGGTTCCAAAGTATAGGTTCCTTCGAGTTGTTGCAGAATGGGTCTTCCTAGCTGTTGTGAAAGGTGAGGAGTTTCTTTTGCATTTGGTCACAGTAAGAGCGGTCATCGTAGCACCAAAACTTCAGAGGTAGCGTTCAAGGGCTCGCAGTCACGCAGGCAGTGTCACTGAGCACTGTCTGCTTGGATTGACACAGAGCACTCAGAGGTCTGGGTCAGCTTGTCACAGGTTCAGAAGTGCAAGTTTCTATCAGAAAAAGCTGCATGTTCAGACAGGTCCATCTTATTTTTGTCTAAAACCATATTTCCCCAAATCCTGAGTCATGTGGAACCTGAGATGGGCACCTGTCCTGCCATGGGAGCTGTCAGACTGCTGCCAGACGGGTGTCTCTACTATCTACACAGAGGTTTGTGACACCCAGGGGCATGCATTGCAAAGCAATGTTGGAAAATGAGAAGCAAGGATTATTTTTTACTGCTTAAGGGAAAGTTAAATAGCTTCTCTGCTTCCAGATGGTGAATAAGTTTTCAATAAAGCTTTCCATAAGAGCTTTCACCTGCTTTCGAAGAAAAAGAAAAAGGAATCAATAAATCTTTCTGGCTACTGTCTATATTAATGGTGGGAAAAATTGTACTTATTGGTATATCAATTACCACAATTAACTGGCTAATGGCCTGATATACCCATCAATGCTCAGGAGATTTGGCTATTGGCTACTTTCATTAGATTATCTGAAATATGTGAGGTGGCCTTTTCCTACAAAGGGCGGAGTTAGGATTTTACATGGACATCCCCTCTGATTCTCTGTGTTACCCCAAGGAACAGAGGGTACCTAATGAAGGTCTTTACTGCTATCTTGGCTAGACTTCTGTTATTAAGAGGATAAATATGTGTGGGGTTATTCCTTTTCTCTGGAGTAATCAAACTGGTGAAGAGTGCTGAATAAAAGATATGAAATATTCTTCCATTTTTTGAAGTACAGCAAATGCCTCAGAGAGTCATAGTTTAACTGCCTTCCATGATAAAGAAATGTTTCTATGTCAAACTTGAAGATGTCAGAAGTCTTTGGAATATCTCCTGGTGAGAAGTTGCTGTAGCCCACTCTCTCCTGCAACTAGGAGGCGGTCAGACTGTTCCTGTCTCCATGACAACCAGGATTTTAGAAATCACCTCAGTGCCTGTTTCAGATGATGCTTCATCCTAAACGGGATAGAGACAATGGCAGAAAATGTGCATATCCCAAGTCAAGAGGTAGGTCAACTAAAGAGCCTTAAGGAAGCTGTACTGTATTTCTTGAGGATGACTTCTAAATAACTCAGACTGGGATGCCCGTGACATGCACTTGGATAGATATTCCTGAAGGGAATTAGGCATTGCAGGTGTTGGATTGCATCACTATTTTAATATGTTGTATTCAAGAATGAAATGTTCCATGGGATCTACAAAATCCAGATTTGCTAGATTTTCCCCATGTTCCCATTCTATAGACACACAGCTTTCAGAATTTAAGACTGTGATAAGTCATAGGTAAATAGTAATTCTTGTGTGCCTAAGGTGAAAAAAAATCATCTATTCAAGTCAATGCCTCCTGTTCTGAATCCTAACAATGTGATGGCTGACCTTCCATATGGCTGTGCTGACCTTACAGGAGGTCATGAAACTCAATTGTAGATCTGAGAAGTAAGGTCACAGACTTAGAAGGGAAAGTGGATTCAAAATCTCCAAATGATGACACTGGTGACAACCCTTATCCTGGGGCATTAGGTGACTGCAGACTCAAGGAATACCTGGAATAGTTCCTACACACCTGCAGGAGCGATGAGGTTGGATGTGACTCAATGAAGTGAAATTGTACAGCATGAGAAAAAAAAAAAAAGAATGCCCAAAGATGAATGAACTCAAATGCAGCCATGACTTTGAAATATGAAAATAAATTTATTTAAAAGTGGGATTGTTAAAATGAATTAAACATAAAACCCCACCATAGAAGAATTAAGAAAATGCTTTATATCCTGTCGCCATCTACTGGGTGTGAGCTGCAGTGGGAGAATGGGGAAGGGGGGAAGCAGCCTGTGGGGGTTTGGGGACCCTTGGGGAAACGCGAGAATAGACCATGGAAGCCCCTAGGACACTGAACCCAAGGTCATGGTCATGCCCATTGCAGTGAACTTCTCCCCATCCCCACCGACATCCCAAGACATGGGGACGTGGCTGCTGCAAAAAGAGGTGTGTGGATGAGTTTCTCTAATGGAGGGCAAAGTCACCAACGGGGTCTCCCCTTGCCAGCATCACCCAAGGGAGTCTGGGGGAAGGATGAATTTTCATCTCAGAAGCTGCTGTCATGGCTCCCAGGGGTCTGTGGGTACACGCAGTGGGACATTACAGCTGTCCCCACTGCATGTATTTCTGGAGCTTCTACTTCCAGTAGTGAAACTGAGAAACGGGAATCAAAAGGCTTTTTGGACATAATATATATTTTCTTCTTTATTTTTTGAAGTTTAATCTACAAACTTTGTGCTTTGTTTGCCCCAAAACATAAGAAGAGAAGAAATACAAAGCTGTGCTCAGAAAGGAGTTGGTGGTGAGGTATTGGCTTCACCCACAGACCAGAACTGGAGATCCTGGATGGTTCCTCTCCTGTCTACCAGAAATCGACCCCAAATTCCCCAGTAAAGCACATGAGCTGTCCTTCTTCATGGTGTTTGATCATCAATGCTCTCATTCAGTCACTATCAAATCCTTCTAATGCATTAAAAAGCTGTGCTCAGAAAGGAGTTGGTGGTGAGGTATTGGCTTCACCCACAGACCAGAACTGGAGATCCTGGATGGTTCCTCTCCTGTCTACCAGAAATCGACCCCAAATTCCCCAGTAAAGCACATGAGCTGTCCTTCTTCATGGTGTTTGATCATCAATGCTCTCATTCAGTCACTATCAAATCCTTCTAATGCATTAAAACAAACAATCTTTGGAAGTCTCCTCTTGGAACAACGCTTAACCCCTCAGCATGGAGAGTAGTCTTCCTCGCTTTCTGTGTTCTAGGGACTACTTGTTAAATATTTCACAGTCTGAACCAAGCTCAGCAAAAGTGAATGTTGGTCTTGAAAAGCCCCTCTAGCTACCAATTAGCTCTTTAATAGGAGCTAAGCTCATTTTCAAATCTAGTCTTTACTTACTTTAAGGCAGGAATTTGCACCAAGACCTCCCAGGCTCTGGGACATCCTAAGGATTAATCTTTTTTTTATTTTTCCCAAATTAATGATTGTCATGATTTGGGTCTTATTTAAGATGAGATAAAGCAAAACAAATCAAAACAAACTCCCACACACAATTACAAAAAAGAGATGCATCTCATGCAGTTTTAGCTGCCTACAAGATAGACATCTATTTAAAGATATATTTTACTTTTCCTTTATAGAGAATACAACAGAAGATACATGCTCAAAGATGATTCATGCCAATTATTTAAGGCATTTGTCCTAAACTGGACTAAACTGCCCCATGTGGATGCTCTTTCTATTAACTTCAGAAGGAGCTCTTGGTTAAACCAGACCAGAACTCCTGGCAACTGCCATAAAGTTTGAAATCTTACAGAGAAACTTATTTTTTTCAATTTTAGTATTCATTGAGAATATTTCAGAGTGTAATTGTATCCTGATGAAAGGTTGATTATATATGTGTGTAGTTCCAGATGAGTGAATAAACTGTTGATTGGTTAAGAACAACAGCGTCCTAGTGTGAGGAAAGATGATTGAAAGTAGACTGGAAATCAACCTTGTGTTCAAATTAGTAAACTGGTTCTCTATGGACTCAGTAAAATTAAATTACTTAAAAGGCATTCTATCTTGATACTGTCTCTAAAATGTAGCAGTTTGGCACACCTAGTTTTTACGTAAAGTTTCAGCTTTTAAAAATCTGAATAAAACCATGTCTGATTCGTACAATCTCCCTTTCTTCATCCATTCTTCTCCCTGGGGCCAGATTTCCTGTTTATGTTCCTTCCTAACCACACTAGGCTCTGGGTCAGACAAAAGCTGTGTTTGCTTGAGGTATGCACTGAATTGTCAGAATAGTGATTCGCAGGGTCAGATGCATCCTGGGTGCTTGCTCTCTGCAGAGACAAACCATGCACTTTGTCAAAGTCCACAAGCTATGTACACTGACACAGATATGAATTAATTCTGAGGAAAATTCCATCTCTAATATGTATGTATTCATCAAGAATTCACTGTACTGGGAATCCATTCATTTTTCCTCAAAATATGGTTTTCTACCACTGATGAGTAAAGGGTTATCACTATATTAATTGTTTATACGTGTGACCAGACTATCTGATCATTTCTCTTCTGATGGATTGGGTCAAATATTCAGTCTGCTTGGGAACAGGAAGGTGAGTATGCAGAGCCTTTATATTAGCTTGCCCTTCCGATGTGTCTGGGCTGAATCTTCTATTGCCAGGCCGGTCTGTGGGGCAGGAGGATGCCATACTGCCAAGGCTCACGGTCTCCTGCCTCCTGAACATCACTTCAGGCTAAGAATAACATTCGGAGATGCAGGTTATTCCAAATGACAGCACTAGGGAAGATAATCTAAAAACGACAGGTTCATTCATCCTAAATATATAATTAAGTCCTCAGGGGATCTTCTGATTTTGATTGATTAAAGGCACTGTCACTTTTATGGGTCTCCATCTTAGGGTAGCTATGGAAACATTTAAAAAAACTGGCCTGGTGAATGGGTGGGCTCTGTAATGTAATTTTCTGCATAAAGCGTAGATTGTCTCACTATCAGGGGTCTGTGTTTTGCGGGGATGGGCTGATGTACTCAGGTGTAACGGAGTAAATCCTCACGGATTGAGAGGTGAGCTGGATGCTGATTTGGGGGATCCTGAACCTTTTTCCTGCATCAGCACCAGCATTGCATGAGACAGCAGAAATTTCCCCTTTGTTGTTCTGTCGTACCTAAAACCAGCGCAGGGGAACAACAAGAAAAATTAGTGTAAATATTGCAAGATATTCAGGATTTTGAGGCACAAGGAAAGTACCGTTTACCAGCTGCTTGGCAGTATCTGTCCATGAAGATTTAATGTGAATGAGTGTGCTTATTCCTGAACGAAAACACTTATAACCATATATGAAAGCGGGAAGGTGTTGGAATACATATACCATACAATGCCTGGGTCTAGAGTCACTGACATAATGTTCTCCTTCATACTCCATCTGAAATGCCCACCTGTCCCTTTGATGCCTCTTTACCTTGTTATATGTTTGCAAGCCTTTCTCTCCAGGGGCTTAGAGGTCAGGGCCCGTGTCCATGCCCCTGTAATAACTGTGCTAACACAATGAGTGGGTCATATGAGACAGGTAGACACAAACATTCTCCTACTATTAAGATATTACCTGAAAAGGTCATTCGAACGCTAACCCTGAAATTATAGCCATCCCCAGATCTCAGAAGGAGCCATTTATGGAAAAGGAGTAAACCCAGTAGATGAGGGATTTCCCTTATTTAATATCAGATCTGGTCTCTCTTCTGACCCCAGAATGGTCTAAGAATCAAATATGTTTTGTGACTTGAAAGCAAAAAAGTTGATTGAAAAATAGGTATTGGGTAAAGGCCAATAGCCACGCCAGCATGCATTCATACAAAATTAAGATTGTTGAGGTGAGAAGCAGATTTTCCTTTGTTTTTTTATTTCATCAGAAGAAGGTCCCATAGTGATTATCCATAATCCTCTAAATTATACTGCATAATAAGTCACTGGGAGAACGAAGGCAAGCGAAGGATCTACACTTACCCTGGAAAAGGTTATCACTCTCACTGTTCCGCCTTTATGACTATTTTGATATTTGCAATTAGAAACTCAGCCCTGATTATGTCCTATGCACCAACTAGTAAATGTCAAGGTCTGATCTGGGAATTGAACATGTGCTTAAGTACTTCAATTTTTTTAAAAAAATTCTTTTACACCGGGGCTTAAATCTTTGTTTTTGTAAACAACCACAGCCCTGATCTAACCGAACACTTAAGCTTCTGCCTTCATTTAAGTACAGAAAGGATCCCACTGAAAGCCCTTTCAAGTTAAGCACAGATTGAATCAAGACATAGATCATTTAATTAATGGCACAACCCACCAGATGTGAATGCTGGAGCACACAGCATTTTCTTCTGGTTTCCTCCTCTTTGTAAGGCTAACTCCATTAAGACTTCCACATCGATAAGCTTGCTGGTCTACGCAACGAGGCTGCCTGCCTGAAGTCAAGGCTGCTGTCAACATATCTAATCCAATTCAGAACAATTGCTCTCAACCTGCATTTAACTTTGAAAATTATGCTTCTAGTTCAGACATGAAGAAGGGCTTGTATGCCTCAAAGCTACTATTTTTTCCCTCCTTATCAAAAGGCTTATTAAAAGAAACCAACCAGATTTACTCTTCCCACAAACCTTGACTCGTTACTAAACATTATCAGGATGAATTCTAGTGGAAATCACAATTAACTCTTTCATTGTTAAGTGTGGAATATGAGAGGAGATTTTGGAAGTCCTTCATGAAATCCAGGGTGGCTCTTCAATATGATGTTGATCTTCTTCGATGGCAACAAAGAGCAAGGTCATCAGCAATGAGGGAGAAGATGGTAGGAATCCATGAATGCATCATCTGGGATGCAGTGACACCAGAAAGCAGGCAGAGTGCAATTTATAACAGCATAATTCCAACTGCTGGGCCAGAGGAATCTGGCTCCAGGCTACCAAGGACTATAATAAGTCACCAGAAGCTGCTGGCCTCCCTCTTTGTCCATCCAGGAGTTAATCCTTCCACACTGAAGCTGGGTAAAACCATCACTTTTCCATGGAGGTGGAGGCATTGTGTGAAATCCTCACTCTCTGGTGTTTGCTTGATCAGCTTCATCAGCTTGAGAATCAGGTGGGTTTGTTTCTCCATTGATTCTTCTGCCTCCAAATTATTGGCTCTGACAAAAACATGGATTTAGTATAGTCCAAAGCCTGAATTTTCATAACCCTTTTCTTCCATGAGGTGGAACTCCCCTTCTGGTAACGAGTCTTTGGAAGTCCTTACTGCTTTGGTTATGCAGATCATCTGTTTTAATTTACATACTGAATATCTACTGCAGGCGTTGTAGTTTTATTCAAGATTCATTTGCTCTTTTCACTTCTTCCTTCCTCCTTGGATCCCCACCCTTTTCCCCCTGTATCTGTATTATTTTGCCATGTTTTAACACTGTTAAATACTGTTTGTCTGGGGTTCGTGCCTGCTGCTGTCCCCATGCACTGCGGCTGCTTTGCAGATCCCAAGTCCTGGAAGACCCCATGGCTTGCTGTGTGGTTATGGGGACACTGAGGACAAGGATGGAATGGGACAACATGTCATGGCATGGCATGGATGCTTGGGATATTTGGGATGATGGCGAAGGCTGTCAGCAGAAGCAGCATCTGCGTGTGCAGAGGAGGAAGGGGAAGGGATGCTGACAACCCCATGTCTATGGCACAAGGGGTGGGAGAATTTGTAGGTATTCCCTCACTTATTATTTAGGTCTGTTTTCCCTTGGCTGTGAGCAGCATGAAATGCTCTGACAGGACATCTTTGCCCTGATGGAGATGTTTCTTACATATGTGTGATGCACACTGTGGGTGTGGGATCTTCGAAGAAAGAGCCACTCTTTAATTTTCTTTATATTTCCCCTCTTTCCTCCCCACTCTCCTGCACTGGACTGTTTTAGAGTCAAACTTGGTGCTCTGCACCATGCTGCAGCAAGAGTGATATCAAATATTTAATAGAGTTTCAGGTGTTTCTCCCACATTATCAGGCATGAAAAGATGTTCTGTCACTTGAAAAACGCCAGCAGTGTGACATGTCCTTCCCGATCAAGGTCTCTTCTGGCAAGAGAGTTGCATCTCATAACAAGGGGTACAAGGCTGCCTGGAAGTATCCGATCATATATTAGTTATTTATTAGCTCCCAAAAGATATAAGTTTTAAATAATGTACAAATTTGCCTTGCAGGTCTTATCAGACCTCGTACGTCTTATCACATATGCATAGGCTCTCAAAAAGGTATTTTAAAATATTTCGGACTACCAACAGTAATGGGCAAACAGATTTAAGTCTTCCTGGCATGACTTTCATCAATCAGATGAAGATGTAAAGAATTAAGACATTTCTTCAATAAACCATAATCATCATAAACACCCCATAGATTTGCCTGTTCTTCCTCTGTCTTTGCCATCTCTGGGTAATGGATGGTTGGTCCGAAAGCCAAGTATTTTACACAGAACTTCGATAGGAAAATGGGATAATGCCAGGTGTAAGGACCAGACTGGCTCTAAGGCCCGGCATTCTTTCCTTTCCCACTTGTCTAAACCAGGTGAAACTATGATCTGTTGAAATCAAAGGAAAGTCACATTTCCTCGCTCAGTCCAGCATTTAATTCCAGGGCAAAGGAACTAAGTTACACAAGGGAAAACTACAAATAAAAAAATCATCAAATCATGGTGTCAGCAGTATACGTCTAGAAATACAAGCGTGCAGCAGGAGAGGCTTTTCCGGATTGCTGCATCCTGCTCTGCAGTCTGCAAATTCACAACATTGATAAATGGGAAAGAGCCCTACAGAAGGCTTGAATATGTATCTCTGGTTGAAAACTCACGGAGTTAAAGCTGTCTCAGTGAAAAATAGTAAAAGAAACGGGTCCTCAGCAAGTGGAACAAAAGGTACTAATGGGCTACTCAATCCAAAAACGAAAGGTATGAAGCACTCCAGTGGATACAGCTCAGAGCTAGAGAAAATATCAGTCTGGAAATAAAGTGCACATTGTTAATAATGAAGGTAATTAACTACTGGAGCAGCCCCTCAGAGGATGTTGTGGTTCCTCTGTTGTCAGTAATTTTAAATCAGGACTGGATAATTATTTTGCAAATTCTGCGCTTTAATTCAAAATGGAATTACTTCAGGGAAGTCCTGAAGCCTGAGTTACACAAAAGCCGAGACTATACGGTCCCGATGGCCCCTTTGGCTCCGAATCAGTGATCTGTGGAAGCTGAACACGGAGGTAGGGTGACATCTCACACTTTTCTGTTTGTCCCAGCGCTACACCGTGTGGATTTATTTAGCAGAGCCACTTCTGCCCATGCTTCTGACAAAGAAACACACTCTTGTGCTAAAAATTATTTGACCAACTGCACAATTTCTTTATATTTCCTCACATTCAGGTCTTCTGTAACAACACAACTTTTATTCCAAAAAAACAGGATTAGGCGTCTAATGATAGAGAATCACTGCATAAGACTGCATAATTTAATTTAATTTTAGGTCTGGCTTTTCTCCCTGTAAATGACAAGAAGAAATCAAAGACAGTTCTGTCAGTCAGACTGTCATTTCTGTAAGAGGATGAGAGCAACATCCATCCTTAGAAATGTTGAGAGAATAATAGAAAGAAGGATTGGAAAGGAGCTCAAGGAATCATGTGCCCACTCCCTTTAGACCCTACTGCCTGAGCAGATCCTGGCAGGGAGAACTACGGTCTTTAGCCCCCATGGTTCCCAGTTCACACTGGAAATAAAATGCATACTCTTCCAATTGGGACATCCAGCAGATGATGTTGGCAACTCTGGGTGCTTTCCATGTAGGAGCCAAGCAGCCACAAGAGCACTCTTCATTTTATGTAACTCTACCAGCCCCAGCAAGCTGTTCCAGCAGGCGGAGAAGTGCTGCAAGAAAAGCTTGGCTCAACTCACTTGCCTGTAGCCAAATGCAAAGGAAAAATCCAGGACAAAAACTTCCACCCAAGAAATTAGACATTCATCCTTGCTACTGAGACATTTGAAGAAGAGCTGGGAGGGTTCAGCCTGGAGAATAGGAGTCTCAGGGAGACCTTATCACTCCCTACCGCCCCCTGAAAGGAGGGTGCAGAGAGGGGTCAGTCTCTTCTCCCAAGTGACAAGCCATAGGACAAGAGGAAAAGGCCTCTAGTTGTGCCGGGGGAGGTTTAGATTGAATATTAGGGAAAATTCCTTCCCGGAAAGGGCTGTCAGGCATTGGAACAGGCTGCCCAGGGAGGTGGGGGAGTCACCATCCCTCGTGTGGATGTGGTACTTAGGGACATGGTTTAGTGGTGGGCTTGGCAGTGTTAGGTTAATAGTTGGACTTGATGTTAAAGGCCTTTTTCATCCTTAATGAGTCTATGATTTTATGGTTTATACATTGTCAGAAGATTTCATCACAGGGTGCGTTCTCAAGCAAACTCAATTGGCCCAGCTTGAAGGTGTGAATCCAGACTACAGGACTTGATGTTAAAGGCCTTTTTCATCCTTAATGAGTCTATGATTTTATGGTCAGAAGATTTCTTCACAGGGTGCGTTCTCAAGCAAACTCAATTGGCCCAGCTTGAAGGTGTGAATCCAGACTACAGAGAATGTTTGGAAGCTGGAACTACAAACTCATCCAAACTGGCTATCTTATGCCAGTGTGTTTTCCTCACTGGGGATATTTTTGCAAATTGCATGTATTTTATACATATAATGAATTATCTCTGTGACTACATAGTTAAATACTGACAAGACATTGCCAATACAGGTGCAGATTGAAAAAACAATGTTGGCTTTAATTTGTTACTCCATGATTGACAGAATCTAGGTTTGGAAGGGAAATGAGTCCTAAAGCGGAAGCATGTCCAATATGAAACGTAAAAACAGTTTGATAAATAAACATCAGAGATGATGCCATGTCTCAGTGAGCTGGTGATAGTGGTCAGAAGCAGTGAATCATAAAGACTTTTGTAGGGATACCTCTCTAACCAGAATAATGAAAGAGAAAACATAACCGTATTTGGGATCTGATACCAGATTTGGGAGGAAAAAAACGTAGCCCTGCAGTCCACACAAACCAAAATTTGTGATGATAGCTATGCAGTCTAATCATAGACAAGACCCCCATTTTCCAGGGCTTGGTACAAAATAATAATAATAATACAAGTCTTTACCCTAAATTGTTCATAGTACAAGAACTTGTGGTATTTACTAGTGTAAATCCTTCAGTTTTAATGCTCTCAAATCCTTTCTTCCCCACAAGCTCACTAGTTTTGTGATAGCAAATACCTCTCTAATTTTGCCTTTTCTCTTCTACATCCTACATAATATATGTAAAGGACTTTCAGCATGTTAACAAAGCCTCGATAGCTCTTCTAGCAAAATACACTGGACTCTGTTTCCCAAAAAACACCTGAGAAAGATAACATACTGTGATGATTGTAGGTTACATATTCAGGGATTAGCTACTGTGTGTAGAATCCCCAATTCTCTCCCTATTATGGTAGTTCAAGATAAGGCCCAGATTTTGCACCTCTGCTAATTTCTTTTCACTTACCATACCCATGCAAGAAGAGATAACCTTTATTCTGTTATCAGGTATCAGCTGCTATATCACATAATTGCTATCCTCTCAATTAACATGTACCATCGTAAAAAGAGCCAGGGGTCATATACCCATCTGCAAAGTAAAGAGAACATTTCTGAGACCATACAGCAGGAAGGAGAGGGATTTAAGTGGTGAAAGTGCAATCACTGTGCCGAGGAATGGCCAGCCTGACTATGATCTCTCTGCTGGATCTGTTTTGAACATGATTTGTTTCACAGTGGAAAGAAAACTGACCCAGCAAACATTACTAGCTATGCCTGTGACAGATGGCCAAAGGTTGTAGATTGGAAAGGGCCAATGGAAGGGTCTGAAGGTAGTTGTGGACATCGTCTACAGGAAAGCTGTGAAGCTCTGAAGAGGCCAGTCCTGGAAATAGAAAGGTTAAGAAGGTTGGGAGTCCACCAGCTCGTTAGGAGACAATAATGATGTGATCATCCCTGCAAAGAGGACTTCTTATAAAAGCTTCTTCAGCACAATGACTGAGACCTCATCCTGCGGGGAGAATGGCTCTGCTGCGTGAATGAATCATGGATGCTGGGATGGGACGGTGAGACGACTCATTTAAAGGGATTTGAAAACATGCGCCAGCCACAGCAAGAGTGAGTGGATTCCTCAGCAGTGAGCCTTGTCAACAGGCTGGCCAGGGGCCAGCGGAGAGGGAAGCTGTCACCAGAAGGAAGCTTTCCCCTGCGAAGGAAGCCTAATTGCAGCAGACATGCTAAGCCAGGAGCCTGTAGCATTTGATTGCAGAGATAAGCAAGGTATGGAAAATAGGGGTTTCTATCAAGAGGACTAAGGAATAATTCCAGCAGAGTGAAGGATTTATATCATGAGGGAGATAGACTTTGTACCTGGGGACAAAAGGAGGCCTGGGATGAAGCACGCAGCTTACCTGAAAATGAATAGCCACGTGCACGTGAATGAGAGCAAGATAGGAGTGTGAAGAAAAAAAAGCTAAAGGAGACACTTCACTTTTTAACAGCTCACTCAGCCTTGTGATCTGTCCATTTCTTACGGCTGGCACTACCCTGTCATGGTAGACTGATGCTCCACTCTCTTGGCAAGACCCACGAGCCAGAAGCTGAAGGTACATTCTGCTTAATGTACTTGACATTATGTTTAGACAATGGGTCACACTGGGCTGCCAGCTTTTAAATGTTGAAACTGGTGACGGTCCCAGAAAGATAAATTGAAATGTGTACTGAATGAGATGTGGGAGGCCTGCTGTTCAAGTGATATTGTGTCTCCATGCACATACAGCAGGCAGGTGAATTTAGGTTTGGATCTACAGTGAGTACATGAAGTATCATTAAGTGCACATTAGTCATTTTTCCAGGCGTCTGGCAGCCAAGGATTGCTGGGCATATGGAAAAACATCCAGGCATTGGGATCCAGAAAAAGCCATGCTAGCTGTGCATTTCTGTAGCATGTGGATTTTGGTCAAATATTCCATGATGTTAATGTCATATATGATAAACTGCAACTCTGAGGCCATGGGGTACTAGGAGAAAAACACTTCTCCCACCTTGGATTACAACACAAAAGAGAAAATGCCTCCTTCACAGTCAAGGACAGCTATAACGCAATGCAGTCCGAGAACCTGCAGGACAGAAACTGGCTTCCCATAGAAACTTTGGAGCTGTCATGTTCTGAGCTGTGGTGAGATTATTAACTCAAAACTGGTACATCGATGCCTGCCACAGAGATACCTTCGACTACAAGAAAAACTTGCACTGGGAGCCTCCAGTGGTGGAAAGATAAGGTAAAGCAGCAATTTTCAGCCTTTTTCTTACTGTGTTGAATGACCAAGAAGGTTGTTGTGGAGGTGCTTGCACAGATTGTGCAGAAACATGCTCATGCTGCCTTCCCTTAACTGTATTTCCCAAAGCAGTCCGGAGCAGGTATTCATGGAGAACTGGTTGAAAACCAGTGCTTGAGGCTGAGCAGTTGATTACCAACTCCTGCCCCGTAAAGGTAGCAAAAGCTGGCACAAAAGACACAACAACAGTTGCTAAATGACAAGATGGAACAGCCCACATGGAGCATGGAGGGAGAAGCACAGATGGCAGAGAAGGGCTTGCAGGAGTCTGTGGGAACGCGGTCAGAATGCAAATCCCATCAAAGCATTTTGGTAAATAATTTGCCTAATAAAAAAGCACTTTAATTTTAGAATCCTGGAAGTCTTTTAATGTTACTAGCCCACACACTGAACATGAAACTGTGAGAGATTACAACTGTGTCCTGCAGGGTAAGAATAAACAAAGGATTTAAAAATAAATCCTTATTATAATCTGAGAGATAAAGCCAGCTTTTTTGGAGGGAGAACCAGGTGGAATAAATGGTTTCTTTATAATTTACGGGGAGCCACGAACATTTCATAGAATCATACAATCACAGAATAGTTTGGGTTGGAAGGGATCTTACAGACCATCCATTCCCACCCCCTGCCACGGGCAGGGACACCTTCCACTAGACCAGGTTGCTCCAAGCCTCATCCAGCCTGGCCTTGGACACTCCCAGGGATGGAGCATCCACAGCTTCTCTGAGAACCTGTCCCAGTGCCTCCCCACCCTCTCCAGGAAGGATTTCTTCTTGATGTCCAATCTCAATCTCCCTCTTTAAATTTAAACCCGTTACCCCTTGTCCTGTCACTGCCTGCCCTTGGAAAAAGTCCCCCCCAGCTTTCTTGTAGCCCCCTTCTTCCATGTTGATCACCACTGCAGATGCTGCATTCCCTGTGCTCTGCTTGCTCAGGTTGCTCAGCCTTTTGTGACTCCGACTGTGCCTGCAGCATATTAAAAATGGAAAGAAGATGAAGAACAAACTCAGGAAAAAATGATTGGGGTGATGAACTTTTCAGAAAGTTCACACATAGGCTAATGCAAGACCTGATTCAACCACCTCTGCTCACTGCAGGAGCAACCATCATCTGTATGTATCCCACCAGCTACAGAGGCTGTTGTAGCTGCTTGGAAAATTTCCAGTGCAATGTTTGGGAGACAGAAAGTCACTGTTCATCGAAAAGCACTGCGTGGAAATTTGTCACATATTAAAACCAACCATGGCTTGAAACAGGAATAAGGGGGAAGAAAAGTGTTTTGAGAAGGTCAGAACAATCCAGCATTTTTGTTTTTTTTTTCAAATGGAGCAGTTAGGCAGTTTTGAAAGGACTTCTCATTTTTCTACTTTTAGAAGAAATTAAAAAGGAAGAAAGGAAAAATGGGATGGAACAAGCAGTACAAAGTATGTCAAATGACCTGAACTTCCACTGAAGAATGGGATGTTCTGATACACAGTGAATAACAGAGATATTTGTGGGGTTTTTTTTCTCTTTGGTGGTATTTGAATTATGAAACTCCCACAACCTAAAAATCTGGGCTTCACAGCCATACTCTTAATGCCTGGTGTAGTTTATGGTTAAAACTGGGGGCCCAGTAAAGATATCAATTCAACACCCATTGGTTTTAGTAAGATCAGACTTCACATTATGTTTTCACACAACACTGATGGATGGGATTGGTCTGCAGAATTTGGGTATCACCTCAGAAACATGCAAAGCATTGTAAGAAGGGACCAAATTAAAACATTATTTTCTCATTAATTAATGTATCTTTTAAAGTGTTAACTCTAATTGATTAACCCTGCTACGTTTCTTTTTTTCTTTCTTTTTTTTTTTCCTGGAACAGACTCAGAATTTTATTTACAGTTAAAATTAATGTTCAGCTTCTCAGAGATATTTTTTAAAATTAGAAATAACTCATTGAAACAGAATGAAAATTCTACTTGGACAGAAATTTTCCAGATTTTCAGTGAAAAAAAGAAACATTTATTAGTAAAAGTATTTAGTTTGGAAAGAACAGTTGGAAAACAGAAGTGTATGACAAAAAATTATGAGACTTTTATAAGCAGAGATGTTTTTGTTGGGATTTTTTTACATTTTCTTCATCAGAAATTTTATTGTAGAAATCCAAAAGTTCTCTCAGAATTTACTTTCTAGGATTAGAAGTAGCTGCCAAACCGAAATGGACTATAATTACACATAGTTGAAAGCAAAACCCAATTTCTTCCACTGTCAGGTGACCCTCCCAAATGCAGCTCTGAAGTTCTCTCATTTTTCCCCTTACTGTGCTTTCCTTTAGCTTCCCTTCTTCCCTCCCACCCCAAATAGCTCTATGGCCTCGGGACAGGGTGCTCACCAACATCCACAATGACTGGACGTGAGGTCTGCAAGACGCTGCTGCATAACAATCCGTATATAAGGGAACAAAGCAAAAGGAAGATATATAATGAGTGTCTAAACTGTGGTAAAAATCTCAAACTGATCCTTTTCTTAATGGATTTAGCATAATCCAATCACAGAAAACCAGGAGAATAGGTCTCCTGGATCCCATGTCCCATCGGCATGGCACCCATCTCTTTCCCAGTGACGCAGAAGGATTGTGGTCCCCATGGTTGGGGCTCACGTTCCCCATGGGCTCAGAGTCCCAGAAGGCATCTTAGACATGACTGTGCTCAACTCCAGGCTCTTGGTTGCATTTTGACTGGGAGTGTCAAGTGCTGGAGGAATTGAGGCCAAAAAAATCTTTGTCTGGGAAAGGCAACAAAGTTTTCA
>NW_010235991.1:32151-33900 GCF_000690775.1 Eurypyga helias
GCAGCACTGTGGGTTTGTTTGCACAAAAGGTCAGAGATTATAAACCAGGTTGTTTTACTTATTAGAGTGGCAATGAAACTCCTAAAATTTATAGCCTGACAGAAGCTGAGGAAATAGGACCCTGTTAGGAAGAGAAGACAAAAATTAACCTGAAGGACTGTCTATGTAAGAGCATCCCACCTCCATCTGCACTCCTCAAAATGCTTCAGAGGTTTTGTCAGTGTCAGGGAAGGAGTTGCAGGATAACCTTTTGCATGTCCTGGCCAATGGTGCCCCTCCATACTGAGAGGACTGTCTGCTGCTGGACACATAAAGGAAGAGATTCTTTAGGTGAGGACTTATTCAGCAAATTGCCTTGTTTCTAAATAAATAGCAGGGCCATAATGTCACACAGCACAGACCCTCAGACATCTTTTAATGTCATTTCGCCCACAAAGCCAGAGAGGAGGGGTCTCACTGGTCTGAGAGAAGGTGTGATGAAAGAAGAGAAGATGCTTCCCAATGTTGACATCAGCAATGATGGGCATGCTCCTTGCAACAGGCCATGCTCTGCTGGCATCCAAACCGCTGTGCCAGTCCACACCAGACTATACCATGAGTAGGTGTCACAATCAGCATCCAGTAGTGCTGTTAACCTTCTTGCATCTAGGAAGATTGTTTTTTTAGAAGCTCTCAGCAAATACTGTTTTGGCCCCAGAGGCAACTTAAGTTACTCTAAAACTTAAATTACTCTTGAAAAAGCCACTACAGAATGGAAAACCAGAAATATTTTGGAAGAACCCAAGTGAAAACATACCTCAACTGCATTAACAAGAGTCCTGCAAAGGACTCTGGCTTTTGTTCAGACCCGAGTCTGATTGCCAATTCTGCACAAGCAGCGACCTCCTTCTTGTCCGATGATATAAATAGAGCATCTTCTCCACAGAGTGAATGCTAAATATTTACCTTCCTAAAATAGTGACGGCATAAGGAAAGGCCCAGGCTCAGCACGGTTCAATGTAAGCAATTCCCAGTGATCAGCCGAGAGGTGTAACAAATCCGCGGTGCTCTGGGGTGAGCTGCGTTTAACGTGCATGCAGGAATCCTGCTGGGACGTAATGTGCAAACTCCGATCTTCACATTTGCAATTAAGTGGAAGAGAAAATACAATGCTTATTATGGATTACAGTTCAGATTTTTATGGACAGTGACAGCTTTTGGCCTGTCACTCAGCTGCTAACAATAACTGCTCTGAGATAGTGACTAGAAAAATAATTGATAAATCTAAGGGCTGAATTTATTCGTTGTTGCACTGGAGTTTGGTATTTTTATTCTGAGACGATGAAGAGTAAAATACAGCAAATTTGGCACTGAGTGAGCATTCATGCTTATAACTCATATAAAGGACAGAGGAAAGGTGGGAGAGTCCTTACTCTTAAACTCCACACATGCTTTTATATATTTGCTGCATTTAAAGGTGCTCAGAGTTGCTCAGGCTGCCTCTGCCAGAGGTTATCTGCAATTTCAGAGAGGCAGAGTAGGGGCAGAGGAACATGTATCCTCACCTCCTGCAGCCTCATGTTGTCTGGTACTCACTCCCCTTCTCTCCCAGCAGTAACACAGACACCACCATGTCTCAGACCCCTTTGCCTCTGCACCTTTTTGCTGCAGGTCCTGAGCAGCTGCGTTTTGAGGAGGCTTTGACAATGACAAATCATTGGATTTGGGGGTCAGGAAAAAATTTCTCCTTCCGGGAGAAATTATATAATT
>NW_010235992.1:0-7872 GCF_000690775.1 Eurypyga helias
GATTCTATGATTCTATGAATCTATATATATATATATAAAAGTGACATATTGTATTTTGAAACCTGTAAAGCCAAAATGTTACTGAAAGTCATTATTTCTGTTGATGCAATAGAAATCCACCAGTATAAAACTGATCTACAAGGAATCACAGTCAGAGTTTGCCTTCCATATTTTGTGATCATTCACTTTCTGAAAGGTGAATGTAGAAAAGTCACCAAAAGATAGAGAGGCACTTTACTCAGCTAAGAAAAACATGAGTGTGCACATCAGTAATTCAGTCTTTACAGCTGGAGGAAATCATATGAGTGGTTAGGAAGTTCCTCAGCAACTGGATGACCAGTAAGCTTGACCTTAGCAAGAAAAATTTAAAGCAGACAATATAATGCAGAATTGTAAGCATGAAGCAATCTTTTCTGTATGGAGCTGATCAGCCTTTCTTGGAGGTCAAATAACTTCCAATTATCAAAAAATTCAGTATCCTCTTAAAGTTTCACTTCTATCTTCAGATGTTAATTCTGGCATGTGATGTTTTACATATTACTTATTTTTTCCACCATAGTTGCTTCTGCCATAACTGAAGTAATATTTTACAATCCATGTATAATCTGGAAGTATAGTAATAGTTTTGTCAAAACCGAACAGAATTGCTTGATGGTGTTATCCACAAAAGCAGACGGTATGTCAGAATGCATTAAAGATCACCATCTTTATAGGAAGATTAGAGAAATTGTTTCTTTTTGAAAAATATAAACCTTTGCACAAGCGGTTATCCTAATTTGCATTAATGGATTTACTGGTAAAGACATTTTCCTTTGGAAGTTTTGTGAATTAAGTTTAATATTGAAATATGAAATACGTTTAATATTTGCCAACCAAATCCTGGGCTGTATCAGGAGAAGTGTGGCCAGCAGGTCGAGAGAGGGGATTCTCCCCCTCTACTCTGCTCTTGTGAGACCCCACCTGGAGTGCTGCATCCAGCTGTGGGACCTGAAAATAAGAAGGATATCAAATAGTTGGAGCGAGTCTAGAGGAGGTCACAAAAATACTCAGAAGGCTGAAGCACCTCTCCTATGATGAAAGGTTGAGAGAGTTGGGCTTGTTCATCCTGGAGAAGAGAAGGCTCTGGGGAGACCTTATTACAGCCTTCCAGTACCTGAAGGGGCCTACAGGGAAGCTGGAGGGGACAATATTGTACAAGGTCCTGTAGTGACAGGACAAGGGGTAATGGGTTTAAATTGAAAGCAGGGAGGTTTAGATTAGATATCAGGAAGAAGTTCTTCATGGAGAGGGTGGTGAGGCACTGCAACAATTTGCCCAGAGATGTTGTGGATGCCCCATCCATGGATGTCTTCAAGGCAAGGCTGGGTGAGGACTTTAGCACACTCGGCTAAAAAATCGGCCCAGGGCAGGGGGGGTTGGAACTAGATGATCTTTAAGGTCCCTTCCAACCCAAACCATTCTCTGATATTTTTTAGTGTCTTTGAAACTAACCAAGCTTTTTGTAAATTGGCGACCTTAGTAGGACCATAGTAATAGTGACAGGAAAAACACAAACTTATTTGAAGTACATATGTTTTTCTTTGTTATTTGAAGAATGATATATACAAGGAGAAAGAGTAAAAAAAAACTGAGGTGAATTAAGGAAGAAATTAAAAACTACCACAGCATGAGGAAGAAATAAAAAATACCACAGCACCGTTTTGTTATGTTAGGTATTCTGTGCCCCTTGAAATTGCCACAGTGAACAGTACTGGAGCATTCTCTTCCTTTTTTTTTTTTTTTTTTTTTTAATTTAGTGTTGTTCCCATGTTTAGTTGCTAAGATAAGAATGACTTATAAAAATTGGTCTTTTAATGGTAATGAATATTTAATAAGTACTAAAAATAGGAAAAAAGACCCTAATAACAGGCAAAGCAGTATTAATGAAAAAATAATAGATTGTTTTTTTCAGGATCAGCTCACTGAGAAGGAAGTGTTAGACAATATTGTCTTACACTGCTGAGCAGGTATTTTCAAATGCACAAATCACATTAGGTGCCTAACTCCCTTTATTCCTTAAAAAACTCACCATAGTCTTTTTCTGCAGCAGCAGGTCTTTCCCTCTCACATATTCAAATCCATATGCCTATTCTTTTTACATCAAGATGAAAAACAAAATGCAGGCACAAAGCTTATGCAGTGATGGCCTTTTCCAGCTCTCCCTGATTTCACTGGAAGTTGGATGAGTATTCCTGAGAACAGTGAAGATAGAAATGTAAGGGCAAAGTGCCAAGATCTGGCCTTAACAATAATCTTTTATTATACATTGGCCAATCTTATAGAAAACCAGAAGCTTCTAGAACTTCATGTTCCTCTGTTTTATGACTGACTAAGTGTATCACTTAGAAAAAATTAACTGTATTTCAGCACAAAGCCTAATGGTTTTATTTGATGTTTGAATTAATCTTTTCTCAAATATGTAAATTGTATAGTTTACAATTTTACTTCAAAGGATTACACCTTGCTTTACTGACATTTGTCATTTAGATACAGTAGAGAAAGATTATTTATCTCAATAACAGGCTGATGGCAAAACTTCTGTACTAACATTAAGCTCATTTCTAGATTAGATGAATAACACTAACACTTTCTACATCTGGTGTAACTGTGACAGTTGTAGTTATCTTAGTCTCTATTTCAGTATTTTGCATTTTTTATGAAAGAATGCCTGAAGATTTCTGATTTATAGAACATCCATCAGGACTGCAAAAACATAGAGCAACAGCAATAAGACCTGCAGGATTTTTTCATTAGAATATCCTGACACTGACATTTATTTGATTTTAGGGGAAATTTCACGTTGCTCATGGTCTCGAAGTTGACATCATGTTTATAGGGGCAGACTTATGTTTGTCCTTTTATTTCCTAATTCTATAAACTTTGGACACCTAAGCCTCGACTTTCTTTTAGAAGTCATGCTTTCATTTTTTGCAGTTTTCGGTAAGCATGTATTTCAGCATGCAAAGGAGATTTCTTGAGAAGATAAAAGAAACAGCAGTTTGAGTTGACAAGCTGAATAGGGCTGCAAAAGAGTTTTTAGGAAGATGTATTTTAAAATGAAAAAGCTTAGGGAAAATGCATTTTAAGTACTTGGGTTATACTCTGAAGAAGGGAAAGCTAGAATTAAGACATAATGCATGATGTCTATTTTCTAGAGAGGTTAAGGTCAGAGGAATTATTAGGATAATTGAACAGGATCATTCTTCAACAGGAATTACTAACCTTGTTAGTGTTTCATGGACCTTACTAAGCAGATCATATGCCAGTACAGATTGAACTTAAGTGTCATTCAGAGGCAGTACAAATGGTCAGGTAGAATTCAAGGGGAATGGCATAGAGAAACTCAGCTTGGGGTGGGAGGCGGAGTGTCACTTTCGCAGCTTGGATCTAGCTCATTAAGACTAGGCTATATTCCTTCCTAGAGACATAGTTTGTAAAGGAACACAGAAGCATTCGGTGACACTGTCTGTGCTACTGCTGTGCCTGCTGATGCTCAAGCAAGCCTAGCTCATGGCTGTTAGGTGTTGTGTGGTATTTGCTCCAAACGGTTCCAACAAACAGCAGTTTGTGAATCCAGAAGAGTTGGATCAGGAAAAAAGGGTGGTCCTATTGTTGTATCTCTGTTAGGGTTAACATCTGTTCCTTGTCTTGTCATGGACAGATATATCAAACCACCCATCTTTTTTTTTTTAAACTTGTTTTGTGGTAATACTAGTTTTGTGCATTCTGCAGAGTAGTGTGCCCCATAACTTGTTAGGCAGTCTTTCGCTCTTAGCCCCCAAAAATTGCAGAGCAAAATACCCAAAAATTATTATACATGTAAGGACAATTGTTTTTAATTCATATATTAAGGAGAAATTTTGAACATTTCACCCAGGCAATAAATCCTACAGTAGCTTATTTTTCCAGGGAATGATGCCTTATAGACCACCTGTGTGGCCCAGAAAGGAAAAGGAAAAGAAACTCTAGACTGTCACTGTTTTCATACTTTCCTGATGAAAAATGACTTTGAGTGAAATAAGGTTTTTAAAGGCCTCTGATGTGACTTAAAGTGGAAGGTATTCAGCTGTATAAAATATGAATGGGTGAACAACCCAACAAGCAGTGCCTCAGAGCATCAGAGTCCCCACAAATCACAATTTCAAAAATATGTTGAAGCATCCATTTAGCAATCACAGGTATTTTCAGCAACTCTTCTTGAGTAACCACAGCAAATAGAAGTTATTTAATTTTATAACTACAATATGGCAAATAAATAACATTTCTTTGCTTTCTTATTTTGCAACAGGTTCAAAAGTTCAGCTTCAGTCAATACATAGACTCATCATAGAGTACAGATGAATATACTACTGACAGATGCTGTTAAATATGAAACACTTTTAATGCACATATTAAGTACTACATAAAAAATCCTGTAAAGGAGAATCAAAATGAATCCATATGGTACTGTTTCTTTTATATATATAGACTTTATATATATTTATATACTTATATAGTTTTTCAAAGTCTCTTATTGTTGCAATAAAAAACAAATATGCAGAGAGATTGAATATTGATTATTTGTAGTTGCAATTAGAAAAAAGTGTACTTTGCTTTAATAACATAGGCCTGACTGTAATGCTGAAAATGGCTAGCTAGATTAGTTTCATCTATTTTACATACTTCAAACAATCCTCAAACATATGATTTCTTAACTGCTATTGTTGTTTAAAAGAGAAAGCCCTCTGGATTAAAAACCTGTCTTGTGTTTCATTCTGTGTGACTACCTTATGAGAAGCAGCTATGAAAAGCTACAGGGAGTAGAAAACTTTCATTTGTTATTATATTACACTTGCAGAGGTGTTCAAGAGTACAAAAAATGCAAGGAACTACAAGCCAAATACTGGATATATACCCAAATACCATATATCCCAAAAAATTACCCAATATATCTATCTCCATCAGGCCTCATGTCTTCTCTTTTTCTCAGTTGCTCACCAGACAGTAATGTTCTCAGATCAAATATTCTCTATAAATTGGAAGAATATTTAGCTGATTTATGAAGCTTTTAGCTATTACATAGTTACTCACTCAATAAAAGTGCTTACATCATATGACACACAAGCTACCTCCACAATCCAAGAATCACTCTTAAAGTGACACATACATCAAATTGTAATGTGATTTCCTGTACCTAATATATCACTTAAGGGCAAATAACAGCCATTCCACTGTAGATATTTTTTTATTTCTTCATTAATTGTTCTTTGTTTTGTCAGACAGCACTTTTTTACTCTTGTGGCTTTCTGTTACACATAAATATATTTTTTAGCATTAAAAATTGTGAGAGCTGGAAGATGAAAAGGTAGACTGAGACAGGTTGTAGGAGTGAGAGGAACATACAGACTAATTTTCTGTCCTGGTTTCAGCTGGGATGAAGTTAATCATATTCCTAGTAGCTGGTGTAGTGCTGTGTTTTGGTTTTAGCATGAGAATAATGTGATAACACACTGGTGTTTTGGCTGTTGCTAAATGGTGCTTATACAAAGTCAAGGACTTTTCAGCTTCCCATGGTCTGCCAGTGAGGAGGTGCACAAGAAGCAGGGAAGGAGCATAGCCGGGACAGCTGACCCAAACTGGCCAAAGGGACATTCCACGCCATATGACATCACGCTCAGTAGAGAAACTAGGGGGAGTTGGCCGGGGGGCAGCAATCACTGCTTATGGACTGGATGAGTGTTAGTTTGTAAGTGGTGAGCGTTATTTTCCTGGGCTTTGTTTCTCCTTCTTTTAGTTGTTTTCCTTTTCATGATAATTTTTATTATCATATCATATTATAGTATTTCACTTATTAAATGTGCATGTTTCATTGCATTAGAGGCAGATGCACTATTATTTTAGAACCCATGTCCAAGTATGTTTGTAAGATTCTGGAATAAAGAGAAAATAGTAAGTCACAAAGAGGGAGGTAGATAAGATTGTGTTCATTTTGCATGGAACTTTTGCTCAGAGTCTAAGATTGTGAGTACCAACCAAACTTTTGGAAACATTATTGAGAATTTAAATAGAGATTTTGACCATCCACTTCCTCATAAACCATATTCTTACTCTGTAGACAATATACCAGAAGATATATTTCCTACTTCAGTTCCACTTTTAACAGAAGTATTTGAATGATCTACCATTCAATAGACATCACGTATTTTGAATTCTTTCATCATCAAGTTTTTTTTCCTTAGACTACCATAGAACTGTCTTGCTCCAGGATCTCTCAGCCTCACTAATGCTCAGCTTGTATGTCACAAGCTCTCAAACAATTACATTCTTTACAGACTTAAGTTATTTTTGATGATACCTGTGACTCTGCTATGCGAAACTTAGGCCCATACCTGAGGAAGGGAGAACCACTTGAGGGTAAGAATGTGTGTGAAGGGAGTCAAAAGAGGCACCCGTTGGCTCAGTGGAGTTGCCTGCTTCAAAGGATGTTTGGTCTTAGCAGGAAAGACACGAGTGGTGGTTGTAAGACACCTAGGTTGGTGTATGTGTGCTCAGGTGAACTTCTCTCCTTCAACAAATTAAAAGTAAACTTCCTGTTGCAGCTGTGGATTGCCAATTTAATGTGGATCAATTACAATACATGTTATATAACCTCTCCTAAAGATTAAAAGCCTGAACTGAATTTTTTTTCTCAGGGGAAATTTCTAGAGAATATGAGGATGAATCTCACATCTACAGAGCCATATGAAATATTTATAAATATGTGTTAAAACCTTCTAGAGGAAAGTCTGACTTTTATGTGATGTTTAATAACATTTGAAATTGGAGGCTTCTGCAAATGATTCTTAGCTTTTCTTTCAGAGCAGCATAGATTTAGTTGGGTTTATTTGAGGGGCACAATAATTATTTGGTTAACTTTGGTCCATAACAGCAAGTATGTGACAAAATTTAGTTTCATTACTATTGAAGTAAGATATTTCTATGGCTAACACAAACAAATTTGAAAGTCTTGAGAATAAATATATCTTAAATAATTAATTTCTAGATGTTGTATTTCTAATGCTGGCTAACAAAGATTACACTCTGCCATACAATGGAAATTCAGAAACTAAGGCACAGGCATCTGCAAAATACATAAAAGTGAAGACTTATAATGTCATTAAATTGCATTTCCATTGATAAACCTGACCTATGACAGTCTAGCCAAACACAGATTTCAACTATGCATTGAACATCTTGTTTAGTTATTGCTTGCTCCTCTTTGAGGGTGGGTGCTTTCATACACTACTACCTAATCAGTCTTCTCATCAAATTCAGGTGGAATGAGCAGGTGAAATTTTCTTGATGCTATATAAAAGAGCTCTGTCTAAACTTTTCTGCCATTGAGCACAGCCCATTGAGATGGAGAAATCTCTTGATTATCTATCTCATTCTGTAGATTCTTCATAGCCTAATCCTACCCTATAACCTTGAATTACTGTCAATATATTAACAGCTGCTTCTAACTAACCTTCTCTTCATGCTTCCATTTCTTATATAGTTAAATTTGAAGTAAGCACCTTATTTATTTTCTTTTTGTGACTCTCCATGCTTGAGAACAGGTTCTGTTTTTCTGTCTGCTATCAACAAGTCCTTTAAAATCTGGTTTACTATGGTGTCTTAAAAAGCTTTAAGAAAAGTTGTTGTTGGGATAGTTTACTGTTAAACAATCAGTATTACTATTTGTTTATACTCGCTGTCTCATACCAGGAGTGTAAGACTTATGGGGAAGGAATGTTTGTTTGCAATGCTCCCTTACCTCACCTAGTGTGGTGTGATATTGCATTATGACTACAGCTCCCTGTTGTGGTTTAACTC
>NW_010235993.1:0-28514 GCF_000690775.1 Eurypyga helias
CCCCCCCGAGCGGCCAGAAGCAGCGGGAGAGCACGAGTTGGGCTAAAATACCCCCAGAACCTACCGCAAATAAGTCACATGAGGTGGAAAGCTCAGCAGCGATGGGTCTCGTGGATGAAAGAAATACTGAAGTTTCCAGTAACGTTTTCTGTTTAAAAAAAAAAAAAGGAAATAAGACGGAGGAAAGAACACAAATAAAACAGGAGGGAATATGGCTCTTACGTGAGTGAGCCCTGTTCAAAAATACCAGTCAAACGGCAGCGACCTCTTTCCTCAGGCCAAAAAAGCCCCCATCTCCAACAGAGGCTGGAGGGGAGGAGGCAGGTGTCTGGGGAGCTGCCAGAGCCTGAACAGCTCCAAAATTGAAACAGAGAAAGTGATTCACGTGCCTGTTATGTAAAGAGTTGCATAGGTTAGGTAAGGTTTTCATATCCTACCCACACCGAAAGCTGGGGAGGGGGCTCTTCTCGAGCTTCTATGATCTTGTTTTGTTTCGGAGATAAATTCGTTGTCACTGTGAGAGTAGACCAATAAAATACTGAATGACGAATTTTCTCTGAGTAAGCATCAGCCAAACAGCTATAGGCTGAACCTGCAGCTCCCTTCCCATGTGCAAGGTGTCCCTGCCCATGGCAGGGGGTTGGAACTAGATGGTGTTTAAGGTCACTTCCAACCCAAACCATTCTATGATTCTATGATTCAGGATCTCTGAAATCCAGAGACTCTTATTGGTGAGGAAAAAAAAAAAAAAGCCTAGATCTTGTTTTTCAGCTAGCGAGCAATACTATTAATTAACAATAGTTGTTGTAATTACCCTGTGAGCTAATGACACACAGTTGGGCAATTAGGTAATTACTGTGCTGGGTCCCTTTCTACAGTGTGCAGGGGCAGGCAGAGAATTCTCCGCAGAACTGAAGAGGGATGTTCGTCAGTGTGGTACGCTAGCTGGTACCACACCATTCTCCACACTTGGTACTACACTGTCTGGCCCATGGGTTCTTCTTTCCCTTTTTCCTGTTGTCAGTGACCTGAGCTTTGGGAATATCTTCTGGGTTTTTTCATGTAGATTTAGTCTGACTACCCTCTCACCTATGAATTCACCAGAACTGGAGTTCTGTTAACCTTCTACCAAATTACTTGGGTTAAGACTACCTCAAAGTGCAATGTACAAACAAAAATTTTGACCTCCTGATCAAGCCAAAGTGGCTCAAAGTCATAACCAAGGTCAAAACAACAGGCAGTCACAGTGCAGCACGCAACTTCATGGCTGTCTTCATCCTTCTGGTAAAGGATTGCTTTCCTCAGGCATAGCCCATGGCAGCCTTGCCAGGCAGAGGTACGGGAGCTGGTCGGTGTTGGGAGGAGAAAATCCCCATGCATGGGCTGGTAGGAGAATTTGTGGAATGATGGAGTTACCTGCTCAGGGGCTCATGTGACCAGCGCCGAAGCAGAGTACAGGTTCTGGCTTGGGTTCACAACACTGGTGTCCGTAATGAATGCTCCTTGTCAGGCTTCCGTTCCATGGTTGGAGGAGGATTATCATCTCCTAAACTAAGATGCAGAAATAATTCCCAGATTCAACAGGGATTCTCTATGGCAGTGTTTGGGACTCCCCAGGTTCAAGGACAGTTTGCATCCTCCAGTGGAAAGAAAGAACACCATGGGAGAAGAGACTGTGGGGGAGCAGGATGATGCTCCTAATGTTGAGCATCTGAATCAAATGCTCCAAGAAGATGCTCCATCCCTAGAAGCTGGGAAAGGTGGGATGAGGGGACACTACTCCTGGCAAGAAAGCCTTGCTTAGTGCATCACTTCATTGCTCTGGGATCGTTCTGTTTTGTCTTGGTTTGTTTCTGGGTGCCCTGCCAAGTGCCAGGCTCTTTGCCAAGAAGCAGCTCTCAGGCTCTCTGCTCTCCCCACATCTGTCTGAGTGTGTACTTCTGCTGCATGCCATGCTCCCTGGCTGGTGTCACAGCCCCAGCCTGTCCCTCTTGGGGCTGCCTTCCCACCCTTGCTCTGGGGAGGCACAGCTCTAACCCAACTCCAGGTATTTTGTCTCTCCCTACACCTTCTCCTCAACTCCCTAAGTCTGATGCAGCTAGCAACACCTCTGAAGCAAATGAACAGACACATGCACAGAAAAGACAATGAAGAGAAATTTCTACAGTGTGCACAAAATTTCGTATTACAAAGTGTGTCCTGTTTGCCACAGGGTTGCTGCCTGTTTCTCAGTGCTGAATACTGAAAGAAAACAAAGAGGTGAAAATGGCTTTTCATGTTTTTCACCATGTTAATGGTTAATGCCAGGCTGCAAATGACATCCTGACACTGGCTTGGTGCTTCTCCCAAGACTTTTTCCCAGGTGGTGGCTAAGGTTGGTAACAGGTTGTTCTTCCAAGCAATCTACCACAGTTGTCCTCACAGTGCACCAAGGCCAACATCCCACAGGCGCACAGGGCAGGTGAGCAGAGGCAGGACACCACACAAGCCAGGTACGAGGCGGTGTGCCGTAGCACATCATGGTGAGTTCTGTCTCATGTTCTGGCTAATCTGACAGAAAAGTTGTCCGGAGTTGATGCTTGACTGGATTGAATTTGTACTGCCAAATGACCTGTTAGTGCACAGCACCAGCAGTAACTGGAGAGAGAGACACACCTGCCTGATAATGGGAATTCTGGCAGGTTACATAAATAGCAGTCTGGATCAAGGGCATTGCAGAGAGTCTACACCACCTGAGAAAGCAGAGATACATTAAAGTATCACAGTACTTTGTGGAGTGTTGCATGAAAGAAGGGTTTTACCTGCAGGAAAAATGGTTCCCTGGTAAGGAAAAAATTATTTTGAAGATTGTAGGAGTCTAAAAGAATAATAATAATAAAAAAAAATAGAGCTGAGTTTTTGAAGTGTCTTGTGATGGGGGAAAAGGAGATGAAAGAAGAGCAAAATAAGAAACCAAACACATTGCATCCAGAGAATGAAGAGTTAACTACAGGTGTAGTTAACTCTTCACCTAGGTGTTGTGGTACTGGAAGTGGCACAAATGGACAGGGAGATACAGTGATGGCATAAGCCTGGTGCTACTCGCCAATATCTTGTCAACATTACGTGTAACATAGCACTCTGAGCCTTTACCAGAATCCAGTAGAGAATACACACTACACCAAGACAGGGCAAAGGAGGGGAGGAATGGTAGAGAGATTTACTAATATCACATGCTTCAAATTATAAGCAGACTTCAGCACATTATTAAATTGGATCAATCCTCATTCCCTTTCCTTCTTCTTCCAGATTTGGGATACCACAAGTTGTGGAAATTTCCAAAGAAATCTTGCTTTCATTTTCTCAAACACCACAGGCTGAAAGCTTGGAAGAGGTGATGAACGTAATAAGGCAAGCAAAGCAGGGTGAGCATTTGCACTTCTATCTTAAAATGCATTTCAGGAGACTGAAAAAATGTGTCTTTTGGTTTGTGCAAACCAGACTTGGGTGTGTGTTTCCCCTGGCCAACACGAGGGAGTGCAGGTGTGATTACTCACTTCTCTTTGTCCTCAGGGCTATGGCTTGGAAAGGCACCGGAGTTCATAAACACTCATCCATGCTTTTTCCAGCCAACTTATTGCATGAGACAGGCATGTACTTTTGCTCGTGGATCTCCCAACAGACAAAACCTGTAGTCACTGATGAGGAGACCATGAAAAATAGTATCTGACAATTTCAGCAGTCATCTGCTAGGGAGAAAGAAATTCAGTAAGAAATCCTGCAGAGATGACAAGGTTGCCACTAAGATGGTTTCTCCCTTACTGGGATGTACTTTTTTTTCCCCCCCTTTTCCTTTCTCTCTTATTTCAGAGGAAGGAAATGGCTGTTCAAAAAGCCCCTGTCTCTGTTACACACAATTTTCAGAATGCGGCATTTCATGAGACACACACATATGAGCGCTCACACATACCCTGAAGCAGAATTGCAACATTTACATTTGTTGCTTGTCTTAAGCTCTCACAGGGGACTAAAATTCAAAGAGAGGCTGCATTGCACCCCAGAAGTGCCTGCTTTTCACTGGTGAGCCATGTGGTACTCTGCAAGTCATACACAGCATGGTTTTATTTCTGATCGCATGGGAAGTAAAACACATCCTTGCTACAGCCTGGATCTAGCACAGGCTCAGTAACAAAATAAAGCGCTCTAGAGATTTTATCACGGCTGGTGCAGCGGGACCCAGCTGTTCAGCTATTCTCACTCGGCAGAGATTTCATTGTCTTCTCACATGCGATAATGCACTCAGAAATTACAGGCAAAGGCAAATTTTTAAAGCACACATATGGCTTTGTGTCTAAGTAATATGTGCAGAAGAATAGTTTCTTGTGCTCTGTCACTATGACGCTATGGCAAATTGCAGATAATTCTTGTATCTCAGTTCCCGTTCCTCCTAGAAGATCACTGTTTCACGATACACTGGTCACTGTTAATAACAGATATTAAACATCTCCAGAGACTTTGCAACCAACCACCTTTGTTAGTTATTTCAAAACCCTGGGCCTATAGAACAGATAGAGCAAATACTGCTTTAGCACAAAAGAAGGGACAGCACACAGCTCGCTTCCCCTCGCTCTGCTTCTAACTAGACAAGCAGCTGTGCAAGATGCATGGCGCTTTCCCAGGCGCTGCATACTGGGAAGCTGAAAGCAAATCTGCCCTGAGGAATCACGAGCTCTGGAAAACAAATTTCCTCCATTTGGATTGAGCAGTTTCCAACCTTTGACTAATCCTTTCCTCAGGAGACTTGGGACTGATGTTGTCCTAGGTTCTGTCTTTGGAATCTTATAGAATATGAACATATGCCTGATATTAAAGCCTTTTTCAAAAGTGAATTCACTGTGAGATAAGTGACTGGCACGTAGATACATGCACGGAAAATGGAGTCCGTAGGGGAGTGCTTTGCAGCAGCTGTTAAAACTATTGTTATAAAGCAGGAGAAAACAATTATGGGTAAGACCTCATGTATGAACCTAACTACTTTTCAGAAAGCATACAATGCCATTTATAGATAACAATGCCTGCAAGGATTACTGAGCATATTTTGTCTGGGTCTTGTATTTCACAGGTTGCACTGAAGTTTTCCTCTTCCTTTCACAGTAACCTGCAGGAGCATTTGTTTTCTTTTTCACATTTTGTTCGTTCTTCTGCCATTACCAAAGCTGATGGTCTTGCAGGCTCTAATATGCACTATGAGTTTGCAGATTAAATTAAAGGAGTAGCATCAAGCTAAGAGGAACTGGAAAGAGATGTTCTCCATTTCTAAGAGGGGAAAGAAAACAACTGTTACACTGCAAATCTTTTTTTTCCAGTTGATATCACTTTTGGACATTTCCTCAGCTAAGGTGAAAAGACTGTGAAAGCAGCAATCTCTCTCATTTGTCTAGAGAGCAGGTCGAATACCCCATTTACAGAAACTCAGCAACTGATAACTGTTTGTCTAGAGAGCATATGTCATCCTTCGCAGCATACCTGCACTAGCAATGTTATATACTTCAGAGCTTCCTAAACACTCTGGGAAGCCTCGTGGTGTGGGCATTAAGCAAAACGTAGATTCATTGGCTTATTTTCAATCTGCCAAAAAATAATCACAGAAAGTTTCTAAATGTGATATTCCTTCTTTATCAAAAATGGTAATCACAGGAAAAAAAACCAGCAAGTGCTGCAGTAGTTGACTCTCAGCACGCCTTTGCTGTAGAAGTCAGGTTTCTGTATTTGCTGTTGAGGGTGCAGCCGACTGCTAAGTAAAGGATCACTGGTAGAGAAACACAGGAAGTCCATTCATTCATGTCAAGACCAACATACACTGTTCTGGTTGTTCTGTTCCAACAACCACACAGCAGTGTTCCATTTAAGAAAATGCACCTTGACAAGTTTTTGTGCTCATGAGTGTGGGTAAGGGTCAACGCTTTCCGAGTTAAACACACGTAACTGGCTTCTTTCCTGTAAGAGGAGACACTAACAAAAATACTAGGCATGTCACGATGACTGAAAATTACCTGGGCTGCTAGATACAGAGATAACACCTCTCAATCACTTTTCTGTTTCCGTAAAAAATGAGGGAGAAAAGATTTTATCACTTTTTTTTCTAGACCTACTTACTTGAGCAAGTAGGGTGCTCTGTAAAACAAATCAACTGATCCTTAAAATTATCTGGATACTTATAGGTAAAGAGAGTTATTCTCATTCTACTTTACCTGCAGATCTCATGATGTATTCAGGAGCCAAGCTCTTTGAACAGGATCCTCCTCCTTTAGCAGACTTAGGGATTCCCAGATTAAATCAGCTGCTTCTATTTTCAGCTCTCCTCTCTAGGTAGGTGACCAGCCCTTAGCAGGTATGACAGCTGTTTGTTTTGCGAGCTGACTCAAAGGCTACCAGCTTTTTCAGGCAGATCTCATTTTCAGCCATGTGCCTGCAAAATGCCATGACAAAATCCTGTAAAACTTACCATCCAAAACTTTAATGCATTTCCCAAGGTAATTTCCCATGTCTTCTTGGGGGAAGAAAAGTAGATTTGTGTAATTCTATCATCACATTTAGTTATTAATCTAGCAATCTATATTTATTCAGGATGGTTAAATATAATAGTATAAAACAGGAACTTGGTGAGTAGTGGCACGCTCTTTGCTTACTTCTTCAGGCCTCTTATGTGGACACTCCTGCCTCAGCTGGACAGAGGCATCGGGTTCATCATGCCCAGTGTCAATTACAAAGTTGCATCAGTTTAAGCAAATTGTGAAACTCGTGTAACTGTGAAGACAAGCCTTGTAGAACAATAAACATTTCTCAAGTCTTCATGAACCTAGCTGTGGTTTAAATGTTTGAGGAGTTAAAAGGGTTTCTGTTGAGAGCTCAGGATAGTTGTGCTGAATCACAGAATCTCCTCCTCAGATATGCAAGAGGGAAGGAAATGGTAAACCTGAAGCAAAGGAGCTTTCCTCCGGTGTGTTTGGTTACCGGTTCTAAAAACCACAGAGTGTTCAGCAGCCTGAACAGTACACTTGTCCCCTCTTAAACAGGTCTCCATCACACAGAGAAGTTGTAATCCTACTTTATCTCCAGCAAGCCTATACATGCAAGTGGGGAGGGGAAAAAGAGTAAGGAACGAAGTAACCTTTAGAAGCACATTTTCTTCTGTGCATACAGCTCAGTTTTAAGCACAGCAGATCAGTTAAACTGCAAAGAGGGTTTTGTTGTTATTTGAAGGGGTTTTGTTCTGCTTTTGAGAAGAAATTAGAAGTATAAACTTTTGAAGTGGTTTCACCTGAGCTGTCCAGTTACGTTGCCAGGGTAAATCTCCCCCATGCTCCGTATGTTCACGGTGAGGAGAGCCCATGGTCCAGGCCAGCATGTCAGGCAATCATGACAGCAAGCCACTCACGGAACCTTTGAGGAGTACCTGCTGCTGGCTCCTCAGCCCTGGGGCTGGCACAGCTGGGAACCTCAAAATGCTCAGCAAAAGCAGGATTCACTTGCTGCAATTTAAGTTTCTGTGCGTTTGTTTTTTCTGTTGAGCTGCAACTGAAGATGAGTCCAGCATTGAGTTAGACCTGTTTCCAGCTCAGCCCTTTGAGCCACAGCTGCCCTGATGGCTAGATGGAGGCCAGGAGATAGCACATAAGATAAAAAAGGCCCTTTACCTTAGCTGACATCAGAGCAACACAGCCTGACAGATTCTTAGTCATAAAGCTGATCCTAAGCAGTCATTTCCTCCTTTCAAGAGACGTGCTAGTTTTGAAAATCTGTGAAGAGAAAGGTGCCTTTTATTTCTGGCAGAATGTGTGGGATTTGAAAAGCTGGGAGGCAAAGATCAAGTGGTGCACTGAGGTTTCACTGATTTGTTTGAATTTGTCCTACTCCCGTCCTCCATCAGCATGTCTTACAAGGGTGTTTCTAAACACAATTGACTCTAGCTGGAGCATCCACGTACTTAAAGATCCATTTTGCTGGCTCTACTTCCTCTTTTCACTTGTGCCCATATTCCACAATTCCACAGAAACCTCCCACCAATGCTAGGTACTCCTCTAGACATGCCAGTTTAAGAGTGGCACAGCAATCCAAGGTGTGCCCTAGTAGGACTTTTTTTAACGTTAGTGGTGATACCTGAGTGCCCACCTTCCTCTCTCCCATTGGTAGCTATCCTAGTTAGAAAGCTGTTTGAAGTAAAGCCCTGATTTCAAAGTTTCCCCCGATTTCCCAATCTGACATGAGTAAGCTCGTGCCATACGCTCCTCCCAAGCCTTTTCGCCACATGAAGGCAGCAGTCAGGTGCTTCAATACAAAACAGGAGACTGGGCAGACTTGTAACCGTAACCACAGTTTCGACCTTGTTTCTTTCCCAGGCACTGACCACAGAGGAGCACTGCAGAACTGACTTGGGGAAGCGGTGCCCGCTGACGCATGGAAGGCCATCTAAAACGCTTGCTCTCTGCTTCCCAGTTTTGCACAAGCAAGAGAGGAAATGTAGGGAGGTGTAGAAAACCCCAAATGCAGACATGAAGCGAGAGAGGTGTTAACTACAAGCAGCATGTCAGCTCCCAACAGCAGGCTGGAGTCAGTACACGCAAAAAACCACACACTCTAATGGTTAGGGTCTGCAGGAATCAGCTACATCAAGCCCCAGACTAACCGTCATGACTTGGGAAAGTCAGTGCAGTAGCAGTGACCTTGCAAGGAGCTGGTCTGTTTTCACAAAACAGACTTTATTATACAGCAGTGCAGATTTCAGCAGCAGGGAGGCAGCTGAGGGGGAGCAGAACAGTGTTCTTGCATCGTTGGCTTGTTCAAACTGCACTTCCCTCCTCCCGCTTCCGCTTTTCCAGAGGTTGGCTTTGATTCTTAGAGTGGTGACACGTGAATCCTAGACTGAAAGACTAAATCCTGCAAAAGTATAGAAAGATCACCTACAACAACAAATTACAAGGCTGATATATTAAATCCTACTAAGCTTTAAGGGCAAAGAGTTGACCAGCAGATACCCTTCACCTCTTCCAAACGGCAAAAAAAAACATGGCATTTGGAGAACTGTTGCATTTCATTATAATGGTAGCTAACACGATACTGACTTTGTAACATGCTTCAGCATGTTAAAGCTGCTCTAAAAATAACAACACAGAAATGTAATTAGGATTTTCTTCAGCACTGAATTAAGCTAAAACCTGCCCTTGGAACAGATTCCTTTATTAAAAATAAGACAGAGCCCCACAGAGTCACAGTATAATCCATTTATTAGCATACCGTGTGAGCCATTGGCGTTGATCCAGGGGACACGACAGTTTTGGCACCCGACTGATTTCAGAGGTACTTGGCCCCTGGTTAGCAGAGGGGGATTTTAATGGGACTGAGTGGGCTACTACACCAGTGAGTTTTTCTTCTTGATATGGGAAATCAAATATTTTTCTGAACAAGGGAAAACGCAGCCCAAGAGATGCGTATTGGTCTGTGCTACAGTGCCTGGTCCCACAAGGAATGGTCCCAAGTTGGATAGCACCCAGGGCCATTCTGTTCCCTCTAGGTGCAAGAAACTCCCAGCAAGTCCATCAAGGTGCTGTTAAATACCACAGTGCAGTTCCCATCTGATTGCTGAAAACACACACAAAAATCTGTCTTCAAGTGGTTGATGGATCATTGCAGCTTTTTGTGGGGTGGAGAAACTTCAGGATATTGGCTTTATAATGGAAGGAAGACAGACAAAAGACGGGGCCACCTCTCTTACCCCTGAGATGGCAAATATCCATGTTCCTGGTTCCTCACCAATGCCTCCAGTAACACCTTGGAGAAACTGATGTGTTACTCTGTGACAAGTGTATAAGGATTAACAGGGTAATTGACATCCTGTCCAGGTTAATAAACAGCTGCCTGATTAATTACAGCATAGAACATAATTCATAGAAATCATCAGCTACAGGAAAGGGACAAATCTTCAGTCCAGTTTCATCTGGCCAAAGCCCAGACTGGTGTCAAGAGAGGGCTGATGAGGGAGCCAGGGCAGGCACTGCAGGTCAGGAAGACACGGCACTGGGTCAGCCTTTGCAGAGCGCTGGGATATTCCCTTGGAGAGGGATATGGGGAGCACGAATAGCTGCTCCTTAGACCCTTGCCACAGCCATGCCAATGCTCCCAGCCGGTCACAGTGACGTTCCCTTTCTCACATAACCAGTTTGTGCCCCACTGCTATGGGAAGGGGCCTCACAGCATCCACGTGGCACAGCAGCCACCAGCAAGCGACTGAGCTCAGCTCGTGGACATAGCGCGTGTGCATCGTCCAGCGTACCAACACTGCCAAGATGGACTGTGTCAGCCAAGGGAAAGGCTGATACAGCTATTCAGGTGCTCCCTTCCCAGAGCTGTGTTACGCTCCCCAGACATTCTTACAGCAGTTGCTCTGAGCTCAGAGGGGCTGCCCGAGACATGGGAGGAATTAACCTTGGAGGGTTTTCAGCCCATTGTAGCTAGGCTGCCACGGAGACCTCATCAGCAAGTTTAAAACTGGCTCCAGCATACACACATAATACACCTACAGCCCTGAAATCACTTTCAGCATGGCCTACTATAGAAAATAATACTGAAAATAATCAGCAGATGGCACAACGGCATTCTCTGGCAAACTGCATTCACTTCTGGTTACAAAGCTTAAAGATCCAGCAGAAAGAGAAGACATGGAGAGACAGTCATCATATTATCACATACCTAGACAGTCTGGGTTGAAGAGAGACAGAGAAGCCACAGTGTTAAAAAAGGGACTATCTTTAGAGTAATAGACAACAGAGAATATAAAGCCAGGCCCCTTATTTCCTCTCATAGCTGAGAACACAAGGACAGATGGGCTTCAATGAAAACAAAAGGCAATTAATTCAGGAACCATAAAAAGAAATTATGTGCTATGGAGCATAAAATTATATTGGTTCTCACCACCAGAAAATATTGAGGCTGAGAGCTTAGTTGGATTAAATAAGGGATTAAACATTTATAAGGAAGATGAAGGCTGGTTACATTAAATAGTTTTTTTTAAAGTTAGGGATATAAACTCTCACGCTTTAGGAAAAAAAAAAAATCACAAAAGGATAGTGCATAGTGTTGTACAACACCTAGAGGACCAAGCACTTGTCCTTCTGTTTTTAATCATCGTAATAGCAATGCAATTAATTAATTTAAATGGGCCAAGAACAAAGTTCCCTGAAAAGTAAGGTTGTTAAAACTTGTTCAGTACATACTCACACCTACTTTGATAGTTGGCTGCTGGCAAACATTATGTACAAAATACAGTCCTAGGGCGGCTGAATGCCGCTCGTCCAGCCAGGCCGTTCCAGTAAGCCTCAGCGGCAAGATGTAATCAGTAAAGAGCAACAGTGGTGCTCTGAAACAGGTCAGGACAATTGAGGAGAGTATTGGCAGGCTTGCCTACAGTACCAGTAAGGTGTGAAAGTAGGAGAAGGAGATTGAATACCTCCTTCCCTCCTCCTGGCTCATGCAGGACTCGGAGGATGTTAATTCCAAGGATTCTCACAGCCTTCATGGTGACAAGATCTAGGAGAAAGAAATATTCTGAACTAGACCATGGGAATTTCAGAAGACAATGCCAGGGCTGCGTCTCACTCGTGTTATGTGGTAATTTATTCTACCTCCTGAATGGCAACCTTCCAAGTAGGCTTAGGGAAATAACCTCATAGCTTCAATCCTTTGGGTGTTTCTCTGCCTGTTGGGCATATGGCTATAAACTGAATGATCAAACCAGGTTAAACTAGAGATGTGACAGCATCCAAGGCACAGAAACTCCATTTGAGATGCTGTAGCATGCTGGCTGGGAGGAGGCTGAAGGTCAAAGCCAAATCCCCCCATGCTTCCCAAGCAGGAACTGTTGCTGCCAGTGTGGAACTTGGCATTTAATCTCCCGCAACATCAGAGGTCTGTGACATAATTGCCCTCAGTCCTCCTGTCATTTTAATTCCCGGGAGATGAGGAGCAGCCTGCAGCTTGCATTTTAGGGACTCTGCCAGCAGCTGTAGGACAACACAGCCAGTGCGGAGCCAAGCACAGGGCTGCTGAAGGATCAAGCCTGGCACTTCAAACAGGGTTATCAGCACACGCTGCACTGCAGACATTCAGCCCCTCGAGAAGCAGCACAAACAGATCAGGTCTGTCTCAAAGGCCAGTTTGCAGGGGTTCTGACATGGCATGTTTTAAAGATTCCTACAATTCCTTTTTAAAATAAACTTTCCAAGTAGGATCTTTAAACAGTCCATTGCAACACTGGTAATCCAGCTATCCTGTAATCCCTGGAGAGGGCAAGCGAACTGTTAAATTCGGCATTCATACACAAAAACCAGCCACCTAGCCAGGTCAGCACCTTGACATCAAGCTGTTTCACAGAAGACAAATTAAAGCAGTAGGCAATCACTGCTTACTGAATCCAAGGCAATTTCTAAGACACTGTCACCACATGGCCTGTAGTATGACATTGCCAATCCACAGGCTCTGCTCTGCCTGTTGTTCTGGCTTTGGTAATACCTAGGTACTGAACACCTTGGTGCCTTGCGTGCAGACCTTCCAGAGAGCAGGCCAGTGCTGAGAGAATTGGGCTTGTTCAGCCTGGAGAAGAGAAGGCTCCGGGGAGACCTTATTGCAGCCTTCCAGTACCTGAAGGGGCTACAAGGAAGCTGTGTGGGACTTTTTACAAGGGCCTGTAGTGACAGGACAAGGGGGAATGGGTCTAAATTGGAAGTGGGGAGGTGTAGATTAGATATCGGGAAGAAGTTCTTCCCGCAGAGGGTGGTGAAGCACTGGAACAGGTTGCCCAGAGATGTTGTGGAGGCCCCATCCCTGGAAGTGCTCAAGGCCAGGCTGGATGAGGCTTTGAGCAACCTGGTCTAGTGGAGGGTGTCCCTGCCCATGGCAGGGGGGTTGGAACTAGATGATCTTTGAGGTCCCTTCCAACCCAAACCATTCTGTGATTCTATGATTCTGTTATTGCTCCATGTTTGGGTCCTTGGTTATACCTCAAAGCTTACTGCCCCTGCTCTTGAGCAGACCCATCTTCTCTCTGGCTTATCTATACACAGCAAGAAGACACGATGCACTGCACAACTGTTCATGCACTTAGCCCTTCTGTCTGTTTTCATATTTTTCTACCTCCTTGAGAACAATAAATTAACTTACAAAAGTGCTTACAGCCTAAGAAGAAAAGGTTCATTTGTTTGCATGAGAGGAAAGGAAGAAATGTAAGTATTCAACAACTCCCGCTTTCTCTCTGCATTCTGTTCAGGCTGAATACTGCAGCTTGATGGCAGTGCTTCCATACCATCAAGTTAAGCCAGTTTACTCCCACTGAGAGGAATGAAAAGAGAAATAGCACAAAGAAGAGAGGTAGCATAGTCCAGAGGTTGTAAGAAACGGACACACTTCAGGAAAGCAGGAAACTGCTTTGCAGCACACACTGTTTTACACAAGGAGTAAGTAATTTGCTTGAGGTGTATCTATATCCCAGGAGTCTTTCCATGTTTCATGGGAGAACCGTGAATACAGATATTAAAGACGAACATCACAAATAAAGGGCAGCTAATAACTATGGTGAATAAGGTACCAAAAGAAAGTCCTTGCAGTGCTGTTAAATCATGATCCAACACCTGCATGTTTGAGATTAACATTACATTTGGATTTAAAGAAAAATAACGTGTCTATTCAGCCTTTTGAGGTTGCATTTTTAAGTTCTTTGTAGTAATCACGAGGGCAAGAAAGCTATGGTCTCTTACAAAAGATTTACTCTCACACTAACAACTGACTCTAGGAGATGCTGCTTTGAGGGAGAAAAAAACCCCAAACCAAAAATCCAAGCACAAAAGATCTACTATATTGAGAAAGCAGCAATAAAACCATAGCATCTGGCAGCTGGGAATGTGTGATGGAGGATTACAGCAGGAGTGACAAGCATCTGTTAGCAGGGACAGACACTTAAAAGGGATCATATGGAAGCAGACCTAGCATTCAGAAGAGAAAAGGTTCCCCCTAGAGACGTAACAGGGAGGGAAAAACCCTAACTGTTGGCCTGTTCCTCAGCTCAGGTCAAATTTTCTGATTCCTGGAACTGAAAAGAGCTGTTACGAAAAAATATCCGAAGTTTTCCACTACACCAGAGCCTGGTGCCATCTTCCAAGCAACTCACCTCTCCTTGTAGCATTTTTCAACTGTGCAAACATAGAAAACCAGGAAGAGGTTTACAGAGGCAGGTATTTCTCCACTTCTACCATTTCTGTGTGCCAGGGCAAAGGAACACGTGTGATTGCATTACAGGACTCAGATAGTCAGAGCAACATAGACTTATTCTTACCAGCGTGCACCTGCTTTCTCTGCTCAGAGGTTACAACTAAAGTGAAACCAAAGACTTTAAACAATCAGCCATAACTGGTTTTCTCCCAGTTCTACATTAAAGTCTTTCCCCAGTGTCCAACAACAAAATAAATCTCCATCAGTCACAGGTCAGAAGCCACATCCTTCTGCTGTTGCAGGGCAAAAGGACCATATGCTGAAGTTTCTAGAGCTTGGACATTTTCATTTCAGCTTGGTCACTTTCTTGATCCAGGGCACGTATTTGCTGACCTTTGTGTACACACCAGGGGAATCCTTCCGACCACAGCCGTAACCCCAGGAAGTGATCCCCAAAATGATCCAGCGTCCACCTGACCTCTGACACATGAGTGGCCCTCCACTGTCACCTTGGCAGCTGTCCACCCGCTTGTCTTCAGAGAGGTTCCCAGCACAAATCATACGGTTAGTGAACTTCTGCCCGTAGCGGACCTCACAGTCTTCCCGTGGGAGAAGAGGTACCACCCCCTGCAGCAGGGTTCTCGAATAGGATTTCCCTGGAACAGAACAGACCAGCCAGACCAATTCACCTACAGATAACAGCAGCGACCTGGAGCGACGCAGCTCCGCGCAAAACCAGGTATTTGTACATTTCGTGTCGAGACTGCGGCGCAGAAACAGGCCAAGCTCAGCACCTCTGAACCACCAGCACTTCATAAAACAGTGCTACCAAGCCAGACCACAAAAAAGAGCTGTAAGATCAAAGAAATGGGGAAGAGGTTGGAGAAAAAGGTTAGATCAAAGGATGACTCTTACTCCTGGTTCTGTCAACAAGTAACTTGAACCTTGCTCAATTTATTTGACTTCTCTGAACCTCCATTTCCTCCTCTGTCAAACAAGGTCAGTGTTTTCTCAAGAGAATAAACACAGTAATATTTGTGAAGTGCTCAGTCCTCAGAGAAGTTTTAGAAGATGTTTCAGAGGCATCCAAACATCATTCAAAGGGAGCTCACTTCATCTTTGGCCAGATTTGTCTCTATCTGCTCAAATCTCTTTGTTAGCCCAGTCTTGCCCAGAACATAAGGTACGTGTAGTACGACCTTCCTGTGCCCAAGGTAGTAGCAAGTGCCCTTCTCACTGGGAAAGCCGAGTTTGGTGCACAGGAGAGATGCTAGCCATTAAGCCCCAGTACAGCTTAAGGGAGTTATATGGATAAGCTGCTCCTTGATCCTCCCTGACACCCCAAAGTGACACGTGCACCTGGCGCTACTGACTCCGAAGGCAAATGTATACTCGCAGTTAAACACTTGGGGTAACACCTAAGGAAACAGCTGGGAAGGATGGGCAAGTCCAAAATTGAAAGACAAGCTCCTAGGGCTATTTGCCTTTTGGCAGCAAGTGTTTCTGAACATAAGGCTTTGCTCCAGTCACAGCAGCCCCAGAAAGGTCTCCTTGCCCCAAGCTCTGCAATGCATATTTGATCCTCAAGTGGGGAAGGACCCAACAGCTCGTTATAAAGCTTTGTTGAGAGTTTAAAGCTGCCTCCAGACCTTGCTAATGCATCCATGTCAGGACTCCATCAAGCCCAGCCTGCCTTGAGAGACTTAAATATTTAATAAGGAATACTTTCTAGAATATCCCCTGCTTGCTTTGACCTAGGAAGCTCCATAGCAATGTGCTGCAAAAGGACAGGTACAGACTGCCTTGAACCTAGTACAGAAACCAGCCTCAGAGCCCAGCTGTTCCTGCAGCGATATCCAGGGAGATCGAGCAGGGCAGTCAGAGACATTACTCCCAAGGCCTAAGCCCCCACGTGACTACTACAGTGTCATAAAGGCAGCGGGGGGGTCACAGAAACACGGGGGCCTCCCACAGGCTTTGCACACCAGCTCTGCACAGGACACTGCCTAAGGTCTGCTGTGGGCAAACATGCGTGTAGAAAGGGGAAGAAAGAGAGGACTGTGGCCAAATGGCAGCATTGCTGTCTCCCACAGCTTCAGGGGGATGCTACGGCAACCAAAACTTCCAATGTGGGCAGGCTCAAGAAGCCTGAAAATCAGAGGCAAACACGATGGTACAAAAATGACTTCATCTTCCTGCTCCTTAACACCATGCGCTAGCACAGACAACAGGAGCAGTAAGAACACGGCCTTGAGTTGTGGAGACACAAATTAATGGCCAACGTAGGCTTCTGAACCAAGACACCCCCACCCTTCTTGCCCCTCAAAGCCCCATCACTCACCTGTGTCTCCCCAGCCGGAGATGATGCAGGCTTGCCTGTTGATGTCAGACTTCTCTTTCCTGGCAGGCAGGCAGACAGGCAGAACGTGGTGATTGAAGGAGAGACAGTGCCCCTCTCTGCCACGCATCCGGACCAGGGCAATGTCATTATCGTTGCTGCCAGCCCAGTAGTTCCTGTGGAGGACAATCCGCTCCACGGGCAGCTCCCTCTCAAACTCATCCTTCACGCCTGTGTGGTAATCGCCCACCCGCAGCAGGTAGCGCCGCACATCAACACCAAACCTGGGGAGAAGGAGACCCAAGATCTTGATACTCCTGCTAGGAGGGAAGCAGACACACAAGTCTCAGCTGCTATGAGACTAGACCACATCCTCACAAACTGATAAAACAGCACCAGCTACAGGACTCTGGGACCTCTTTAGCGGGTGTGATAACGCCAGCTGTTGCAGTCAATGGGTCTCCCAAATCACTGTCTACCATGCACAGGACTCTTTCTCCTATAAAGAGGGCTACAATAGTTGCAATAGTTTATGACCTTATCTGTTCAGAGTTCCTTAAAGCACTGAAGAATGGCAAAACACTGCTTCCCTTTAAGTTCTAAAGGCTCAGAAGTTAGGAGGGCAGGTGTAAGCAGTGAAGGATAAAGCAAGCCTCTATTGAGTCATCCCTGTAAGATGACTTAATAAGCTCCAAGATCACATACATCATACCCGAAGGTCTTGGTTTAGAAACTTTGCTCACTTGGTTTGTCTGGGCTGGGAGGATAACCTTGTATGAGGTTATCTTGTTCACTGTTGAGTATCCCTCGGGGCTCCCCACGGACAAACGCACCTTTTGAAGCAGTGGGCTGCAGTCACTACCCAGCAGCTGTTGATCAGTGTCGCTCCGCACAGCAGACGAGTATCTCGACGAAAACCCTTCAACCGTAGTGAGGCCTGCCATGGCCACCCACCTCTGAAGAAGAAACAGAGGAATAATAGGTGTCACGGACGTGGGAGCTGTTTTCCTCTTTTCCCATCCACTCTGGCCCATCTGGGCCCAGCTGCAGTGAATTCTTCCCTAGATAGGCCCACTAGTTCAAATCAAGTTCAAAAATCACCAGTGAAAACGCATTAACGTACTCAGCATTTGCCAGGCTATTTCCAGAACCCATAGGAAAGCTGGAACCAGTTCTGGCTTTCCCAGCAATTACAGGGTAGTACCTGAGAGACTTCTTTCCGCCTATGATCCTTTTCTTACGACGGTGAAGTAGGCGCATCCCACAGACGCCAGACTCTGGACCTGCACAGCAAAGTCAGAGCAGTTGGGTAGGTACCTTAGCCTAAGGATCAACAACTGCTGTCACCGAGTCAAATTCCATTCGCCTTCCCTGAGGGCACTAATCCTCGTGGTAGTCAGCTGCACTGTGTTGTGCATATGGAATTTGTAGAAGGTTTGATCCCATCAGTTTCCTCAGTTCTGGTGGAGGTGCTTACCTGCACTATCTACAGTCTTATGCCAGGAATGGGATCTCTACAGCTACTGCCTCAGTACTCTAAAACCCAAAGTTTGCTCGTGGTTACTGCTGTAGGGAAGGGTACGGTCGCTTGGCTGTGGGGAAATTCTGCAGACTCAAAGGCCTGACATGGGTGGAGCTCCTCAGTCTGGAGCACTCTGTGCTCCTAAGACAAGACAATAAAACCAAGGAAAAAATAGGAGGTGCAGGAGAGGACATGCTCATTTTGTAGGTAAAATTTCAGCCAAAGAGAACAACTACAGGGAAAAAGCATAAAAGCATGCAGAGATCCTGCAAGTGGAGCTCCAGACTTCCGCATATAAGAAATGGGCATGTCACCTGTTCTCCCGAGATCTTGGACCTTCTCTTCCACATAGTCACAGATCACACCAGCATCCTCACTGTGCCAGCACCTGTGAATCCCAGCGTCAGGCCTGACACACTGCCCCAGAGTGTGCTCCGTGCCGCTGCATTCTACGTTGTCTAGATGGATGGGCCCATGGCCTTCACCAAAATAAGCCATTGCTCTGGCTTTTGCCGTACCACTGCAATTAGAGAGAGGGTGGCTAATCTGCAGTAAGCAGGAGGCAGGTGAACTTGATGCACCAACACATTTTAAGAGAAATAATATTTACATGTCACTCCACACACAGACAGTAGTACAGTGAGAATAGGACCCTACTCCCTCAGGCATATGTGGGTATGCCAAAATTAAGAAACAAAGCTCCAGAAACAGGTCCAGAAAGAAGCCACCCCCTGGAGAGCTGTTTCTATCTGTAAGATGAATGAGCCAGAGCTCTTACCTGAATCCCAGTTGCCTGCAAACCACTGCAGCATCTCTGTCTGTCCAGCCATCGTCACAGACACTGCCCCACTGCCCATTCAGGAATACCTCAACCCGCCCCTCCTTGGTGCTTTCTCCATCCACCAGCCGCACAGGAGGCCCTGCAAGTGAAAACACCAGTGTGACGTTCCCAGAACTTGGGTTTTATAGGAAAAGATGAATCCCAGATATCAGTAAGCTTAAAAAAAAAAAAAAAAATAAAAATAGTGTTTCTGTATGAAGACATTTCACCTCCGTGCTGAGTCAGAATACAGCATACATATTAATTTATTAAATACATACTGGAAATCATTAGTGGATCATATTCTGAGTGCTGAGTAAAGAGGAGAGCAAGAACAGAAGTTATTAACTCCTAAGCCAAGAGTAGACAAGCTTAAACACGCCTGGGAAAGAAATCCATTAAATTGTAAAACTATTACACTATTCTAAGCAACAGAAGAGTTCCACATCCAGGAAAAGCAAAAATGTTGGATGCCATCTCTTCCAATAAAAAATGTCTGACACACTGGAAAGTCTCTTGTTGTAAGAGTATCAGGTCTCACAAATGAGGAACTTATGCTAACTTGAAACACATTCACAGTTTTAATGAAAAGTGTGTCACCCACGTAAGAGAGTTCAAATTTCCTCACAACAGCTCCTTGCATCTGAAATCCTCTTGCCTTGGCAAGGTGCGACACTAACATCACTACACACGTTTCCTAATGGGTCTAGCTAAAGGGGTGCCGTGTACCCACAGACGTGGGGCTGAGGCGCCCCATCAGTGAGCAATAGTGCACTAAGGCAGCCATAGCGCCTCGGCTCCTCGAGTTGGTCTTAGAGAATGCCAGCACAATCCTCTCCAGTGCAGTTTCTCTGCAGGTCTGGCTGCAGGACTGGTGGATGCTCCGCCCCAAGACAGCCAGGGCTTGTCCCTAGGATTCCTCCTCAAAAAGCAGCCCCGTCACTGAAACAGCACAGGGAAAACTCCCACATCTGCCATGGGGTTCCAAAATAACAGACCATCAGGTGACACTTCCCCACTGTCCAGAGCAAGAGGCAAGGTGAGTTACCCAGGCTGCCATCCATGACTGTGTTGCTCTCCGGGGAGCAGCGGATTCCCACATCCTCAGCATGTGAGCAGTCATGCTGTCCCCAGTTGCTGTGAGGACAGTCCAGGAGGGACAGCTCTGTCCCCACACAAGCCACATCATCCAGTAAGATAAAGCCTTGGCCAGCAGCATAGTCCCCCTCGGAGGCCAGGGTAGCAGGACCACTAGAGGAAAGAAACAGAACACATCAGATTCACTAAAATTCATTACTCCCACAGAGGGACCCAAGCTCAAACCCAAAGGGAAACTCCCCTGCAGAGCTCAACTGTGATATTGGTGGCCTCCTGACCCAAACCGTGCAGTGACACACAGGATGGCAGCCAGGCAGCTTGCACACCTCCCCTGCTTCAGTTTCCAGGGATGCCCACTCAGACCAGTTCATTTTCTAGTGTCTGGTCAAAGGCACAATCACGGGAGCACAGAGGGCCAGCTACACCACGGGGGCTGCTTTGCAGACATGACACCAGGTACATCTGTCTGGGGAGGGGCTAGCAGAGGAGGCATAAAAAAAATATCGACATTTAAGTAATTCTTTTTATAGGAAGCGGCTACTTGGAACTGAAATGCAGAAAGCTTCAAACTTTCAGGCACTGCAAGAGGTGACAAACGTGGTATGTAGCTGAAATCAGAAGGAAGAATTTAGTTTTGTCATTTTTCAGTCTATAAAGCTGAAAGTTTACAAGGATATCCTAGTCAGATTTAAAAATCCACAAAAACCAAAACTTTACTGTCTCCAAGACTACATTATCCTGATTTTAAATCTTCCTCAAACTCACACATGGAGGAATGGCAGGTCAGCAACTGGCTGAAAGAAAATCATTAAGGAAATCCCTAATGCTACGCTTTTTTTTTTCCCTGATGGTCTTCATTCCAGGTGATGTGTCTAGGTGACAGAGCAGAGGGGTGGCAGTGCTGAGCTGATACACCTGCAAATCTAAGGAGTGTTAAAGAGAACTTTCTGACTCTGGTGAGAGGTTCATAAAGACAGCATCAAGCCTGTTATCTGCTTTCAAAACAGGCTGAGGCAAGAAATAATAAAGATTTCCCCCCCACCCCAGAAAGGATGTGGATATCTATTAATCTTTCCTGAATAAAGCTGTATAATGGCAATCACCCTTCTAATAAAGAGAGCACTGAAGGATTAAGGTCCAGCCCATCTCAGTGAAGGGTGATGGAATAAAATCCTTGAAATTAGGAAGCACAGACACTACAAACACCCACAGTCCTACCTGAAGCCCAGCTGCCTGCAGACCACCTGGGCACTGAGGTCTGTCCAGCCATCATCACATATTGTGCCCCAGTCTCCATTGTAATAAACTTCCAGCCTGCCTTCGCTGGGGCTGCGGCCACCAGCCAGCCTGACAGTGCCCTCTGCAAGGGTGGGAGAAGGGAAGGTCAGCACTCGGCAGGGGAGAAAAGAAACAACCTGTGCTCCGCTGACAGACTCCATACAGCCCACGAGTGAAAGAAACCAAAGACACAGGTATCTGTGGGTACTCAAAAACCAAATATTGATCACTCCCAAACATGCCCATCTGTCAGGACAGGATTCACCTCAGCCTTTCCGTGCCACCAACCCATGGGAACACCACCAAGCTCAGCTCTGATCCATTCCCACCTGCTGCTTGCTCTCTGTCTCTACATCCGGCAGCCCTTGAGGGAGCCATACACAGAGGCCCCCCAGGACCTGCAGCAGGGGTTTACCTGCTGAGCAAGCCATGTAAGACGGGAGTTGGACTGCCTGCACCTAACGGGCAGAGCGCTGCAGATCTGTACCTGTGAAAGGGTCACAGGACACACCAGCATCTTCAATGTGGTCACAGTTTTGCTGTCCCCAGTCACTCTTCTTGCACTGGTCAAGTGAGAGTTCATTGCCTGAGCACTCCACTTCATCCAGCAGGATCGGGCCAGATCCTTGCCCATAGTGAGCCCATGACAAGGCTTTCGGGTTCCCACTGCAAACATTACAGACACATACGTTCAGTAAGGTAGGTCACAGTCTTGTGCCCTCAGATTCGGCCTTGCACAGGGACTTCCCTATGCTGGGCCAGTGTCCTCCCAGACACAATCTGTATTTCTGGCACAGTGGTGTTAACCCAAACATGTTATTGGAAAGTTTTGTAAGGAGACCTTCCAAGAAAACGCTGTAACAAAGATGTGCCTGCAACATAAAGTGTTGAGACACCTGGGGAGTTGTGAGGATAATGATGTTTTCATCTTGGTAACAGGCAAAATTCCCAAAGTTTGAGGGATCTCAAATTTGAACCATCTATTTTAAAGAATTCTCTATCAATGTGATTTTTCAAGAATGCTCAGTATGCAACAGCTCCCATGTTAAGCCCTGAGTGGCACACAGAAGAATGAGGTGCTTTCTCCTGCTTTCCAGTCTGAAGAGGATATGGGCAGTCAGTGAGGTGTTTAAACTTAACCAAGAAAGCAACTGTAGCTCACGTGTGGAAATCACCATGACAAGTTGTCACTGAGACCAGGAACGTGCATTACGATGTGTGTGCAAAAATAACAAACAGGGATAAACACAAACAAACCTTGGATAAGGACAGACCAACTCTTCTTTTTTCCCCACAGCATAAACCCATAAGACTGACAGGAATTAAGTACAAAATCCCTTTCAAGGATGATCAGTCTAGAATTGTCTTTACCAGGTTTCTATAGACCTCCTATAAAAAGGGCTGGTACTTCGTTGAAGGGACATACTAGTGTTCTTCATTCTGCCTACTTCTGTTACCACTCCGTGACATACAGTGGAGAAATTACCTGAGTCCCAGCTGCCTACAGACTACTTCAGCATCCCGGTTGTCCCACTGGTCGTCACAGATGGTACCCCACTTGCCATCATGGTAAACCTCCACTCGCCCTTCAAAGCTCTCCTTTCCCCCAACTAAACGTAGCGGGGCACCTACACCTGTGCTTCAAGAAAGGGACAGAGAGCACAACAGAAAAAGACAGAAACAAAGCACATCCAGCAGTTCAAGACACAGAACCATTCACCAGCCAGAGGAGCTCCTGGGATGCGTTTGTCCCACCCCACCACACTGTCTCCTCTAGATCCCCTCAGAAGCATCTGTGATTGCAGCCCACAGTATGGGGTGCTGCTGGTCCAGAGATGGCTCTTTGACTGGCTGCTATGGTGACTAGGACTTTGCTGCCTGCAGACAAAAATCTGGCTTGATAAGAAGGAGATGTGGTCATAAGCAACAGCCATCTTGGAAGTGATTGTAGAAGTGTGCCCACTCTGAGCATTTGGCATCAGGAAAGGATGGATAATTTTCCACTAGAAGGAAGATATCCACCTCTATAGCAGGTGAAAGAAGAATACGCTCCAATTATTTGCTCTCTACAGCTTCACAACTTCAGAATTTACATCTTATTAGCAACACTGATGCAAGAAACAGGGAGCGAATGTTCCCTGGAGATTTACCTTCTGGAGGGACACAGGTTACCACGGCACTCCCCTGGTTACAAGCTCCTGACGTAGCTTCCTGGTAGCCACACTGCAGCAGGGCTTTCTCATCCCCATGGCAGTTTGCTGACTGCAGGTGCAGGGGAACAGGCCTCAGACCCGGGTGACTCTTCTTCCCAGCAGTGCCGATCTCACTGGTACAGAGAATGCAACAGAGGGATGAAAAGCCGTAGCGCTGCTTGACTTCAAAGTCCCCCTCAGGTCTTATGACTCTCTAGTCCAGTCGTGCCATTTCACATCCCAGTGAGCCCAGTTGACTAGGATTGGATAAATGGGTGGTCATTTACTGTCTAATGGGAAAGCACAAGCAAGTACAAAGCATTTCTCACAACCTAACCCATTTTGTGTTCCTACTTACTGCAGAGGAGTTGGTCTGGCCAGAAAGAGCACCCTTGTTTGAGAGTCATAAGCAAACCCATCAACAGACTGAATCAGCCAAATACCTGAATCAGCTTGTTCCTTATCTGTGGACCTCACGTCCTTGCTATTTGGAAGTTTAAAGGTCCAAACCCCAGATTCCCAAAGAGGGTTCACACTCTCAACATTTCTATTAAATCACTACGGTAACTCCAGCTGATAATACTAAAAAGGGGATACGATCTCACAGCTCACTCATTGCAGTCTGGAGCACCAAGCAGAAGCTACTGTTTTAAAAATCCTTGCAAATGCTGATTTGGGTTGGGCACAGCTACAGACAGAAAACAGTACAAAAGGACCCAGGTAAGTGGGAAATGAGCCCACAAAACAAACTCCTCTCCCCTGGCCAACACATGATGCCAGAGTGACTGTAAGCACAGAGACTGTTCTTTCCAAGGCCACGTGAGCACGTGACTCTCGCAACCAGACTAAGGTTCCCACCTGAGACCTAGCTGCCTGCAGACAACACTGGCATCCCAGTCAGTCCAGTGGTCAGCACAGATGGTGCCCCAGAGTCCACTGAAGTACAGCTCCACACTACCATCTTCAGCCAACCGCACAGCACCTTCCAAAAGAGAAAAAAACCAAAGCTGCTATCTTCTGATGGAGGTTTCAGACCAGCAATCTTAGACTTGCATGTAGCTGACCTGAACTGCACTTGGCTTCTCTCATCCCCATTTTGCTGGTGCTGTCACTAAAGTGACTTGTCTGCAGGAGTGCAGGATGTGGCACCTTCCCCGTTCCAGCAAGGGCTGCTCGGGCGGATAGATGGTGCTATGTTCTTTCTAAAGTCATGGTAGTATCAGCAGAAGGTCCTGGATGTTCCTTCTGTGAAATGGGGATGACTTCACATGCTGCCTTGAAAAGGTGTATGGAATTGGCAGAGTCTCTTAATTCCTTCTGACACTGCACTGATTTATTTTCTATCAACCACCTCATCCGTGAGAGGCTGCAGCTAGATGCTCAGTAACAGCAGGTGAAATCTCTAATTTCTCTAAGAACAGCAAGCACCAATGTAAATGCCCTTTCAATTCCCACTGCACCACAAATAGCTACCACTGTTTAGAAAGCCCATCTTCCTCGCTCAGTCATGTACTGGGAGAAGGATACACCTGTCTGTAGCACCGCAGTGCAGGCACACAGCACAACTACAGCTGTATCCTTCACTTTAATGCAGCCATCTTTGAAAGCACATTAAACTGGTACTTAATTCGTTCTCCAAAATGTGGGAAAAGCAAGGAAGGTCAGAAAAGAGAAGGATGAACAAAACATTTTCAAGAATGTTGTGCTGGAGTCAGCGCGCTGAGAGAGCTCAACTCCCTTGCATGGCTCAAAGTAAGCAGCAGTCCTTGTGTCAGCACTGTGAGGAATTTCAAAGCAAGCCTATGACCTACCTTGCACAGAAGATTTACATGCATAGCCACAGATTTTTCCTTGTTATATTTGAAACACTACACTTATGTGAGGAGAGCTCTGATATGGACACTTAAGGAGCAGAAGTGGGTCGTTTTCCACATAACTTAAACTGGTTTCAAAGTGGCATAAGTTAGCAGTAAAAAAAAAAAAAAGCCTCCTTGTATGAGAATAAGAACATCTATGCAAGGCTTTATGGTTAGAGCAGCTTAAATCCACCCCCTACTATCTACAGACGTTCTTCTCCCACACAGGCTGGCCTCCAGTCCTAATTATTTCGACAACTGGGGACAGTTATTATACTATGCTTCTCTCAGTGTGTCCCACCTGCTGCTTGCAAGTCTGTGCAGCACACGTTTCTGGCCTGAGCCCCCCGAGACAGTGCAGCCAGAGTGCTGGGAGGGACACAGAGCAGCCCTTACCTTGGTTGCAGTTGCAGTTAGCCCAGCCGATGGCCCCTGACGCCAGCCGGTAGAAGCACCAGGGTGTAGTCCCCCCGTCCGGGTTCCTGCAGTGGTTGTGGTCCCCCAAGCCACGGTCTGGGTACTGCTGAACGTAATCGGGGAACTGGGCCCAGCTGAGGCACTCTGCCCCGGCCTCAGTGACCGCCAGCGAGCCGTTGTAATACCCGAGCGGTCCGACACCACACACGCTGGACGCTGGGCACAGGAAGGGAGCTGTTAGAGTCACTTCAGGCATCACGCACCGAGGCTCAGGCAGGGTGGGAGATACCAGCTGATCTCCTGAAACACCTCCTGTGCCTGCAGTCCTGATTGCTACGTGCTTGATTTCGATTCTACCACTTTTCAAGGCAGCTGCTCAGAGAATGTTTATAATATGCACTATCTAAAAACTGCATTGGTCTGAAAGTCACGAACTGCCCAGACAGGCCCTTCAAATGTGTTAATTCTGGGCCTAAACAGAGACAGTTTGAACTGGTTCCCATTACTGTTCACTGCAATAGATGTATTCACTTACTCTGGAGCAGCACTTGAGCTTGGCACACACTCCCCCACTTCCTTCCCCACCTGCTTTGGCACCTGAATAAGATACTCTTAAATTTGATCCTAGGCTCTTTAGAAGATTAATTGCCTGTCTAAATTGATTGAAACTGAGAAGAGTTTAAAATTAGCTGTAATTTCATTCTACAAGGAAGCAGGAAGGTGGAAAATGACACTCTATTTCATTGTATGTATGTTCCCTATACACATTAGCATATCACCTAGCTTATCTGAACTTGGCCAATGTATAGGAAATGAAAGGAAACCTATTTGGAGGAGAAGTGCAGGTACTAATGTTGCAGGCCAGTGCCCATGTGAAATACCCCATGCAAAGAAACCCCAACAATTAATTTAATATGGTCTTTAGCAAAAGAAGAAAACGCACCATTCATGACCCTGAAATAAGAAAGAGGGAAACCAGAACCAGATTCTGTGCGAGGGTGGGCTTTTTAGAGTCCATAACATGGGAAGAGCAGACTCAGAAAGGGAAAACACAGCTCTGTCCACTGAACCAACAAAAAGGAGGCACCACTTTCAGAAAACCCTTCTGCCATAAATACCTGTAGGGCAAACAGCAAGGGTACAAAGTAACTTTGCCTCATGCCATTTGCCTTCTAGCTGCTGCCAGGCCCGGAGGGGGTAAGTGACAGCTGAGGTTAACTGCAGGGTACAAATATGAGAAGCAGTAAGGGGTAGGTGTCTGGAAAACACACCGTGTGCTTCGCATCAGCTGGGACCCTCAGAGGGGGGTGTATGAGAATTCAATAGTCATCAGAGCCAATGAAAGGTGAGCATAAAAAAAGATGGAGGCAGAGAAAGAGATGAAAGGAAGAGAACATGTGGAAGGAGTACAGAACTGCGAGAGTATTATCATGGAGAAAAGAAAGTGGCCTGGCCATTTTGGGAAGGTTATAACTAGACATCAAGGCAGAAAACGTTGAAGAAGTGATGGAAAGAAAGGAGGAACGCCATTCTGCTTGATGACTGAATTAATAGCTTCTTGTTCTTACCTGCACTCTGCAAATGGTTTTGGTTGGGCTGGGATCCCAGGAAAGCCTTGGAAAAGAAACAGAGCAAAAGCAGAGAGATGGTTATCCGATGAAATAAACATGGACATGCCCTAAAAGCTGCTCAGACTTCTGCTGCTTTAGGCAAACACACCCTAGTAACCAGCCTCTTCCCCCCTCTCCCCATTGCTCCTCTTCAAAACCAATCACAACTCTGCCCACTAACAGCAAAATTAATAATTACTGGCCTGCAGAGATTTACCCTTGATCTAAGCACTGCATTACAGGGTTCTGCTTGTTCTTTTCCAGTAGAACTGGAAGCCTGAGTGAGATGCCTATGGAAGAAAATGCTAGAAGAAAATCATTGTTACCAGTAAGAAAAATAATGAATAACCACCCATTCTCTCTCCGTTTACAGGGCATGCCATCTATGGCCACAGCAGCAGAGATGTATCTACATGATGGGATGATGCCCCCAGGGATCCCTGTTAAAACAGGAATAAATATCCATGTACAAAGTTGGAAACACCTATAGAAGAAAATCCAACAAGGCTTTTTGAGGATTTTGTTTTTAATACATGAGAATATGATATGGCCTATGGTATTATTATCCAAACGGGGTTAAACAGCTAAGAACAAAAAATACCCAAAACAAACAAACATACAAACACCCAAACAAACAAAGCCCTCAGAACTCCAGCATCCTGTCAGGCCCCAAACGGCACTTCCTCTTATAGGCAGTGTTTTTTGTGGTTGTAAGTTGACTGCTGACTGAGAGATAGGGATCTCCATTCAACACCATTACATGGTGTGCAGGCAGGTGCAAGACTTCACATACCCCAAGTGAAAAGAAGAATCTGTACATGCTTCTGCTAGCTGCTTGGAGTTTCATTCATTTCTAAACACTGTCTAATGAACATTTCTAATACTTTCACATGTACAAGGAGTTGTAATTCACAGAGCAGAAGTGTGCATATAAAGAATACTAGTTATTGGAAATGGTTCTGGTTTTCTTCAAAATACACTAATTTTGCTTCTCTCAGCTTCACCTCTCCCTGGAAAAGGGGAAGACTAAAATTTGGAATTAAACCAAATCCACCCCTGGAATAAGCGGAGACAGTTCCCATAGATACCTGACAAGAACAACACCTACTCATGGCAGGTGTAATTTTCAAATCAAGTTTATGATTACG